>NW_018020648.1:175402-182182 GCF_002006095.1 Pseudomyrmex gracilis
AAAAAAAAAAAAAAAAAAAAAAATAAACAAAAAAAAACGAAGGGTGCGTAGAAAGACTTGGTTTTTTTTTCTCGCGGTGTAAATTGGAAATATTACTCGTTACAGTTAATTAATTAACATATGCAGTAAATAGGTACGTTTAAATGCCATCCGGTATTCCATATACAAGTTTCCAATCTCGTTTCTCTCTCTCTCTCTCTTTTCCTCTCTCATTCTCACTCTTATTCTTCTCTCACTCTCTTTCACACTCCCACACACATCCGCACGCACGCACACACACACACACACACACACACACATACATACACGCACATAAAAAAATCTCTCTCACACAATCTATATTTTATCTGTTACGTGTTGTATAGTTAAAAACAAAAAGACCTGCAAAATATATATATGGCGAATCTGTGTAGATATATATATAATATATGCAATTTTATAATATATATATATATATCGACATATATATAAAATTTCTATGGTATAAATTCGAGCTTCGTTTTAATAATCTCTTAAATGTTTTTTTTTGTTTTTGCTTTACAGGCGGAGAGAATCGGTCGTTTCTTTTCCTTCTCCATACGAGTTTTTGTGTGTTATTTTGTATAATATTTATGACACGCACAATTGGCCAGCAAATTTCCACACACGTGCGGAAAGCACCGGAAGTAAAAAAAAACTCTGCGAAGATCCGTTGAGAGCATTGAGAGAAGTCGTCGAACATTGACATTGAAAAATAGAACGTTATGATCTCATTGTTCTCAACAAACCATCTTTCTTCCGGTTCACGTGTATGTGTGTGTGTGAAGCGGGGGGGGATGTATATATGGGCTCTCGAAGTCAAGTATACACGTACATGCTTCGTGTGTGTCTATCCGCGGAAAGAGATACAAAATAACGAATTCCGCTTCACTCTCGTCCTGTATGTGTGTGTGTGTGTGTATGTTCCTATGTATATGTGTGGCTCGCTTCAACGTCTTTCTCTTCGCTATCACTCTGATTATAGGGCAATTCCTCACTGTGTGCCTACTAAATTTATGATCCAAAAAACACCTTTTTAGCGCGGTTGCTGTTCCTCCAGAAGTAGCGTTTCTCCGCAAAAAACTGCCGAAATGTGATTTCTGTTTGTTTTTTTTTTATTCCGGTTTTTTTGTTCTTTCTCCAAGGAGAATTTTTCGTCC
This sequence comes from Pseudomyrmex gracilis, assembly GCF_002006095.1. Taxonomy (NCBI): domain Eukaryota; kingdom Metazoa; phylum Arthropoda; class Insecta; order Hymenoptera; family Formicidae; genus Pseudomyrmex; species Pseudomyrmex gracilis. The sequence goes on from NW_018020648.1 coordinate 176,581, forward strand.
AAATCACGTTCTCTCTTTGTTCTCGCGACTCCCAAAGACTCGCAAAAAAATTGCTCGTCACCGAACTGCATCCGATAAATCACAATCGTTTCGAAAAAATCGTGTTCTTCTAATTGTTTTTTTTTTTTTTCAAATATACAAAAGTAAAACTCTCTCTCGCCTTTGAGATACAAATACAGATCGAAAAACAATCTTCAACTTTTTTCGAAATAAAGCGATTACCAAAAAAGATAACGCAATCGATTTGTCAACGAAGAACAGAAGTGACGAAATCGCTGATCAATCAACCGGCACGTCTCGAGAATAACTTTGCGAGAAGCTACACAGACGGAACTCTTTTTGTTTTTTTTTTGAATTTTGCATCTGGAGGAAAGCCGTCCGCTATACTTTTTTTGTCTTATTTTTACAATACGTCTACGTACGTTTTTTTTTACTCTTCCTATGCTTTTGTGTTTACTTAATAAGGATTATTCATATAGAGTATGTAGTATGTGTAGTAAACATTACCCACTAAACACACTATAGCTTCTTTTCCTCCCTTCGATCGAAAAGTTTTATGCGCCATGTGTGGTGCTGCGTTTTTTTTTCTGCCCGCGTAATGCATCGATTCGTTCGTGAATAAATGTACGATGTGAATGAATGTACGATGAGATCTGAATTGCGAATTTTTGGCGACTCGAAAAGGGCAATGTCGTGGGTGTGGAGTGGGTCGGTGTGGAGAAAAAAAAAAAAAAAAAAAAAAAGAAGAAAAGATTCTCTGTAAAACGGAAAACAAGTGTCAACGGAACGGAGTGTCAACAAACGATGTATAACTGTAACGCGACGACGCACAAAATTTTGCGAATTCATACGGAAAGGATAGCTCGCGAAAGGATGATCTTTGAAAAATACAGGAAGAAACGCGCGTTCCCCGTTTTTTTTTTTTGTGCACGCGAGGAGGAACACGTAGTGTGTTTTCATCCTCGATTTTCTTTTTCTCCCCTTTTTCTCTCGAGGCGAAAGAACAATGTTTTTTTTTTACATTGTTCCCAAATTACTTCCGGATTGTCGCAAGTTCGCGAGTTACAGAACTCAATTGGGAGAAACGAAAAGCGATCTTTCAAAAAGATACACTCGATCGAGAACTGAGACGCTTCGATTTTCGATCGCGCTTTAAAAAGTTTCCAACAATATAAAGTGGAGGGAAAGAGCGCGTCGAGCAAAATTTTTTTTTTTTTTTTTTTTTTTGATAAAGCGGGGAACGCGTTTCTCGTGGCGGTCGCAAAGATCAGAAAAACAAATTGTCCAACACACAAAAATATATAGTGGCTAGTAGCACTAGTTATATAGGAGTAATAGGAGTAATGGTAAGTTTATAGTAGCAGCAACTATATAGAACTTTTCTCTCTCTCTCTCTCTCTCTACAGATAGAATAGTAGCGATTAAGGTAAACTAAAATAGAAAAAAAAAAAAATGAATTAATTACGGCGAAATCGCGGGAATTCTCGATAACCCTCTCAAGGTTAGGGGGGATCGCTCGATCTCTCTCTCAAAAAAACAATAAGAAAAAAAAAAGGCGAGGCGATCGGTTTCACTCTCTCCCGGTTTTCTTGAATCGGTTGTTGGTTTTGACGATTTTCGCGACGCGCGATCGCGCAATGCGTGTGTGTATGCATCCCGCCGGAATTAAAAAATAAAAAAGAGAAAAAAAAAACAAAAATGAAAGATACATTATATACCTAACGTATAGCGAGTGCGAAGCGAATGCAAGCGCGGAGGCTGTCCCCGTCGGCAATGCACAACCTTTATCTATAATGCAATATATATACGCGTATCGGTACCTCGGAGTGTATTATAAAAACGTGCGAATTCGAAAGCGGAAACTTCGACGAGAAACATCCCTGATTTGTGTCTTTCGAAGAAGAAGATACGCGCGCGGAATACAAAATACTCTTTTTTTTTTTCCTTTGTCAACGCACCGACCGCGTGTGATATCGATCGAAGACTCCGAGATATCGATGTCGATGTTGAGAAAGCGGGTGTGATCCCTTCAACGTTTCAATACTCCATTACGTCTCTCTCCTCTTCCTTTTTCGCTTAATTATTACAATAATATTGTGTCACTCTCTCTCTCGTGAGATGCGTTTGTCATTTTGTCCTGACGTCGTTCTTCTGCTCCTTCTCTCTCTCTCTCTTCTTTTTTTTTTTTTTTTTTTTTTTACTGAATACATCCCTTTTTACTGTTGTGATGATAGTATTTCTCTTTTTTCTTTGTTTGCTTTCCTACTCACTATCGTAAAGGGCGAGACGTGTCGCCGCGTTCGCTATTATTAATTAATTATTATTACTTCTTCGTTTATGCATGCAACCATCGTTTTATACATGATGATGTGTGCTTCTTTCTCTTTTCTTTCTCTCTTTCTTTTTCTCTCTCTCGATTTTCCTCCTCTCTTTCTCTTTGTATATCTCGGCGTGCGTATATATAGTAATAATAATACGTTTAATAATTATAGACACATACATATAAAAGTATACATATTTGTTTATATAGTATGCGTGTGTGTGTGGCATTTTTCTTTTTTTTTTTTTTTTGTAGACACGTCGGTATGCGCACAGACATCGGTGTCGTTCGTGTTGCTTCTTTTCCTCTCTTTATTATATGTGTACGTTGTGTGTTGTTTCGAAAAATTTCCTTTCTGGCTGAAAATGAGGTTTTGGGCCGTTCACGGTCACCCCGAGCGTCGTGCTGAGGGATCGGACCGTGTGCTTCTTCCGCTTCTCTCTCCGTTTTTTCTTTATCTTATCTTCTTCTTCTTCTCTGCGGAGATTTGTGTTAAATCCTTTTGACTTTTCTCTCTTGCGCGAAAGCTGTGTTTCCCGTTGGTTGCGAAGTGGCGTTTCGCTTCTGATCGCTCTTGTGGTTTGCTCTACCTTCAGTTTCTTTCTAACAGCCCTGTGCTCTCTCCTTCTTTTTCAAAACACGATTAATTTTAGCAATATCTCTCTCTCTCTCTCTCTCTCTACTTGGCAGCATGTGATGCAATTCGCGCGATCGTCGTCCGATGACGATCCTCTCGCGTATCTCTCTGTCATCGAATTTTTTGTTTTCTCATCTCGAGAAGATTTGATTATATATCTTAAAAGATTCTTATAATCTAATAGATCATCTTGCTCCGAATTCCGAGGTGACTGATGAAGATTTAGGTTTTTTTTTTTTTTTTTTTTTTTTTTTTTTTTAATATAAGGATTTTTACTTTGATTATATTGAAATATTCGGAATATATCGTCTCTCGTTGACACACGTGTGCGTAAAGTTACTTTCTAAGATAATTTCAGACATTCGAAACTCCAAATTGACTCATTCACTTTGTTTTTAGAAGTCTTTAACGTTGTTTTGATTTTTTGTCGTTCAACACACTTGGTTCAATTCCTATCTGACGTGTTTGTTTGTTTTTTTATTTTTTATTTTATTTGTACGCGCGTCGTTCGAAAAGAGCCAAATTGACTTCGTCGTTTGGAGTTAAAAACTTAACGTTGCTTTGATTATCTTCTCATAATCGTAATCGAATTTTTATAATCGATCGATTTTTACTTTCGAGCGAAATGCGTTTGAAAAATCCATAATTTTTTTCTTCTTCTCTTTCCGAGAGTCAATCCCGACCACTGGTTTTTTGGTTCTTGCCTAATTTAAGCCGGGCTTTTGTAGCTATTGCTTAATTGCGTGAAAAAATGCTACACATTTTTATATTCGATATTTCTACTGTCTTTTTTTTTTTGTGTGATTCGCTTTCACTATATTCTAACTTATTCCCGTCCCGTGTAAAAGGGAACGGGAAAACACGAAGCGAATTACGCCGCGAGTCGAAAAATCCTTGAAAAAAAAAAAAAAGATTTCACACTTCGGTGAAAAATTGGTCACATCACAGGTTCGCGCGACGAAATAAATTTAACTATAAATTTGCAAATTTACCTACGCATCGAATTGCGTAAATAAGAGAAATTTTGAATAATGTATTTTCCAAAAAAGTAAACTTTAAAGAAAAATAAATATTTTGAAAGATAAAATATTTACCCCTAAAAGTGCGCGCTATTATATTCAGCGGATATGTCAAAGATTCTGATCGAATGTAATTTGGAAGAGGGCGATAGGTCAGAGATGGAACATTGGTCTCATTGTTTTTTTTGTTTTTATAGTAAATGGATTCGGTAAAAAAATCCGCAACTCGCAACGTTGCCGTAATATGGTCCCGTTTTCAAATCGCCGTGATGTAACTCCCGCTTTGCGCAATCGATCCTAATAAGGATCTGTTGATACAGCTATACTAAATTACAAAGTCAAAAAAAAAAAAACAAAAAACACGTGAATGTTTTGTTATTATCTTTTCGACTCGCGGCAACGTATGTACAGAGCGTATTTTTTATGTACACATGTACATATGTACAACGTGCGTTTGGTTTTTTTGCTGCGTGTAAGGATGTTGGCCAGAGGATGCGCCGATTTTGTCGGATCGATTAACCCGGCAGTGGTAGCAACTGGAACTTTTTTTTTTTCTTCATCTCCCCACGACTCTCTCGAGTTTTCTTCAAAAAACGATCGGTCGTCGTTGTTACTTATTTTATATTGAATTTTTAGCACAACACGTGTGTGTGTGTGTGTGTGTGTTTATTCGTTATTTTATTAAATAACATTGTTTTTTTTTTTTTTTCAAACTTAATCTATATAAGTCGTATATAAATTTTCGTAACGGCACTTCGCTCGTGAGATTTGCGCAATTTGCGCACAATTATTACAGAGTGAATCGGAGGAAACTCGATGACATTATATACATGTGTGTGTATTTGCAGTACTATCTTCTTTTTTTTTTCTTATTGTTTTTAAAAACAATATCGGAACATGTGCGTGATCGATGTGCATTGATTATATTATAGTCGCCTTACTTATCGTTTAAAAGTAAACAAGAGCACCTAAGATAAATGATATCTATATATATATATATATATATAAGACGTACATATACCACTGCCGGGCTAAGAGCGGCTTTTGAGCGATTATCGGCGGTAATATGCTGCTTTTGCGTTCGATCAAGTTCAGTGAGTGGTTTCTTTTCTGGTAGTGTCGTTTTTGAAATGTCGCTGCAAAAAAAAAAAAACATAAACAAATCGCACGAGCGCGATTCACGGATGTCGTGTGCGTGTGTATGTGTGTGGATCTGACGGTATTTTCTTTGCGGCGTGTGTGTGTGTGTGTGTGTTTGTGTATCGTGAGAACAAACGAACAGATTAATGTAACAGGACAATCGCAAACCGTAGGAAAAATCGAACAAGCATATTACATGCGTGTGAAATGAAACGAACGGAAAAAAAATAAACAACGGAACGCATGAGCGAGGAACAACAAGAGTTTCCAAATCCTTTTTTTTTTTTTTGGTGTTCCTGAAATCGTTCCTCCTTCCGCCGATCGCTCGAGCGTCCTGCCGGAACTTAATTCTAACTTGTTTCGTTTTTTTTTTCTTTTCTTTTCACGCTCAAGGTGCAACAAGTGAATATAAACAAAGACAAAAACAAAAATAAGAAATACAGAAAAAACCCAAGATTAAAAAAAAAAAAAAAAAAAAAAAAAAAA
>NW_018020648.1:182192-205967 GCF_002006095.1 Pseudomyrmex gracilis
TTTTTTTTTTTGTGCGCCTGGCAGCATTTTCCATTCGCTTTTTGCGTTTCTCTTTTGCCCTTTTCGCTTAATTTCATAGAATTTAGGATTAAAATTTATGAGGTAGCGATGGCATTTTATTTTCAAAATCCCTCTCTCTCTCTCTCTTTCTCTCTCTATTCACATTCCTCTCGGCGCGCGCACGGAGTAAAAAAAGAAAGAAACAAAAAGAAAAATACACTTTTCTCAAAACGAGTTGTTTTCTTCTCCGTGCGCGCCGCTTTCTTCCGGAAACGGCTATTTTGGGTTTTAGTATTAAATCTCGTCTCGCGCGCGACATCGTCTAGGATATTCTGATCTCGCGGTCGAACCTCGTCTCAGTGTTGGCAGTGTGTGTGGACAGCCTTACGTAGAGATAGTTTTTATCTATCGCGTGTAAGCGCCGATCGAATCGATCGCGCCTCTTTAATCGAGCCCGATCGCACGGTGATTGCGGAGAAAAAATTCGTCCAATTTTTTTTCTTCAAATTTTGGTGTCAACCTACCTTCACTTTTGAAATTGTTGATTAATTTCGCAATATCTCGAGCAACAAACACGCTTGCCAATTTAAAAAAAAAAAAAAAAAAAGGGTATTTATCATCGAGGATACAAAGTCACTTTTTGAGGTCAACACCTGACAACAACCAAGTCATCTTTTTAAGGTCATCGGCGATGACAAATGAGTTTCAATCGGGATAGTTTTTACCGCGCGATCGCTTCTCAGTGTCTATGGGTATATGATCGTATCTCCTAGCGTATATAATCAGTCGCAAAAATATTCAATAGCAAAGTGTGAGACGAGGCACACCTGCTCGGAAAACTGCGTACAAAATTGTCGCTAATTGGCGCTCGATTTGTTTCTCCTATTCTCATCTTCTTCCTTTCACACTTTCTCTCTCACATTCGCTCACACACACGTTCATCGCTCTCTCACTCTTTTGTATCTCTCTCTCTCTCTCTCTATATATCTCTCGCTCGCTGACTCATTCACACGTTCTTCATTCGTTCCCGTTCGACGAACGGCTCTATTTAACGGGTTGCACATAATCTGGCACGTCGACTTAATCATCCGCCCACGTTAATTAAGGTTTATAAGCTTTACATATAATATATATCTATGTACAACAGAGATTGTGTGTATAGTGTAATATGCGCTGCGTTAACTATGTATACATAGGTATATTTCTCGGGGGAAGGGTAAATGCAGTGTAGAGAATAAGTTACATACGCGGCTCTCTGTCTCTCTCTCTCTCTCTCTTTCTCTCGTTCTCTCTCTCTCTTTCTCTCTCATCATAATGCCCATTATTGGCAACAATAGGATAATAATAGATAATACACCGGAAGTCCCTTCAACGGACCTCCACCGTCGTCATGCTACACTCCGTTGTCTCCGTTTCCTTTCTCTCTCTCTCTCTCTCTCTCTCTCTCTCATTCTCACCCTCTCCAAACTCCTCGTTCAAGATCACCTTACGAGTTTTTTTGTTTTTTGTTTTTACAACTTTATATCTTCACTTTCTCGCTTGTTTCTCTCTCTCTCTTATGTAACATAAGCGCCTTTCTTTGTCCCTACGATCCTACGGGACTGAGGCGTATCACCCTCCGCCCCAGTGTGCTTATCCGATATACTATCTGTTTAGCGATATCAACCTGTCACAGTAATAACAATGCCCAAGTGTGTATAATAAGGCCTTCGATTGTGCCGCCCGTGTGTTTTCCAGAACTGTTCTGTGCGCCGAAATTGTTTTATATGTCGATCGTATTTTTTGATTCCCTTCGAAGCGAGCGGACGAGTCCGATAGCGACTCCGACTTATTCTCCCCGAAACATATAAAGATCAAAAGTAGCCGCGCGTCCGCGACTCAGCTACTCGGACGTTCTCAGGACCTTCGATCTCGTCCTATTGTTGAGACATTAATTATGCGTGTAAAATCGCAATATTTGGTCTTCTGATTAAATCGAGGCTATCGCGACACGTCCGATCGCCGCGCGCGTTTTTTCGCGGAAGAGAATCGCGCGAGTTTTCCTCGCGCGAGATATCAAATCCGATCGCAACGCGCGCTGCTGCTGTTAGAAATTTTTCCGGCGGCCTTCCCACCCATCCTGCACCCAAACTCACTTATCCCCCAAGTCTCTTTTATCGAAACCCTAATACTAAAGCCCAAAATAATCTACCACTTCTGGCCACAAAAAAAAACAATCTGCCATTTCTTCTGCTCTTTTCTTTCTGTGTTCTCTCAATTCCCCCCCAACTTGGAAACGCGCGCGCGACGCGTGCGTTCCGGTATATTACTTAAAAATCATCTTATCGACTATTATTACTCATTAATCGCTATTATCAATTAAGGATCCTGCAACCTGTTTGAGTTCCGGGGATTGTTCGTTCGCGCGAACACCCCTTGTGGACGCGAATTGTCTTTCTTTAAGACAAAATTGAACGTTGCTCCGCTCGCGAAACCAAGCGAGCGATGCGGGATCGAATGAACAATCGTCTCTCTCTCTCTCTCTCTCTCTTTCTCTGCATGCCGGAATATACACCTACAATATATATATTCAGTTTTGTTTTTATATAATATTTATATATCGATATATTCTCGTCGGGGTGAAGTCGTGAGTAAATGTCGGTCGAGAGAAACGCATCTTGCGAGTTTGTTTCTTTTGTTTTTCCTCGTTTCTCTCCTCCAATTCTATTATCCGGTGCGTACACGGTAACTACTGCGTATGCTATTTTTGCATTCGTGTGTGTGTGTGTGCGTTACTGGTTATCTTTGCGCCGAGCGTCCCGACGACGACGCCGAGCGACATGGAAGTCGAGAATTCGGAAGCCGATCTCTCTCTCTTCTGACGAATCTTCTTCTCTCGAGAGGCGCTGCGCAAATTAATTGTTGATCGTTTACTATCAATGTTTTTTTTTTTTTATCATAACAATGCCGCGGCGCTTCCGAATCGCGACTTCGCGTCGCTTCTGCGGAGTCTCGTCGTCTTGAGAGAAGACTCCGGCGCGCTTTGGAGAACTTTGTTGTTGCGTCGTTCGCTCTCTCTCTCTCTCTCTCTCTCTTTTGACAATCGGACGTCGGAAGAGCGTCCGCTGTGGTTGCGTTCACGACCGATCCTGATTGATTGGTCAATGAGAAAAACGAGAACATTTCTGCTCAAGAGCATCTCGTTCGTCTTCAGCGCTGTCTCTACGTCTGTGTGCACCTTTGTGTGTGAAAAGTCCGATATACTCGCGAATCGCGTAGTTGTTACGCGTTAGACGCTCTTTTTTTTTTTTTCTTCATTTGTTGCTCACGCAGGCGCGCGTTCGCTTTGTGTGACTTTGCTTATCTTTGCGATTTCCATTCTCGTAAGAAAATGCGATGCGAATTTTTTTATTTTTTATTCGTCTTACGTACCGTCCATCGTCACACGGATCTTTATCTGCGAGTGTTGTTGTCTCGAGACTCGGATCGCGCGAAACTTCGATTTTCGATTGATCGATTTCTCGAGTCTCGGTTTTGCGAAATTCGAAAAATACGACGGAAAATCAGCGGCACAGTTTGCGTGTAGTGTTATTCTGGTTTGGTGTGTGAGAGTCGTTTGGAGACACGATGTGTGTGACTTGTTAGACACGTTTGTACAAAGAAAAATATTTTTTTTCGAAGCTTGCGTTTTTTTCTTCTCAATTTTTTTTTTTGTTTTTTTTGGTCTATCGATTAAATTGATTCTCCCAATTTTCATTTTCGACGACGATGATAATTCTGACTCCTTTGTTTTTTTTTTCTTTCAGACGGAATGACCATAGATTACTTTTGTAAAAAAATTTCTTTGTTTCTTTTTTGTTTCATTTCCTATAACACCTTAATCTGCCGGGATGTGTACAATCATCTTAATCGAGCTTAAAAGTATAATCTTTGCTTGTTTTTTTTCTTTTTTTAATTTTCGCGATCTTCGACGGTAAAATACTCTAGAATACTAACATTTAGCGATAAAATCGATTTGTACATTTGTTTGTCGATATCCCTACCAGTAGATTAAGTTTACTCCTCTAACTCGCGCGCCCTCCGGGCGCAATAATTTATAACGTTAAAAATCTTTCTTCTCTTTAAGTTATTATTATTATATTAATAATTTCATCTCTCTATTCAATCATCTCGTTTATTTTTTGTTTGATTTGTACATTCTTTTCCTTTCTCCCTCTTTCTCTCTTTTTCGAGCGTGCGAGCGGGTTTTGTCTCTCTCTCTCTCCCTTTGTCTTTTTTTTTTTAATGTTTTTTCTTCTGAATGCTGAGAAATTGGCCGAACAATGGTTTTGTTTACCGTCTTCTGCATGCATTTGCAATAAAGAGAATATATAAATTTTGCTTTTTAAAAATGTTTTTTCGCTCCTTGGTCCGAAAGATTAATCCGAAAATTTGTAAACAAACAAAACAAAAACAAAAAATAACTATCCGAGAACTGAAGACCCGATGAACGAGCGAAAGGTGTGAGTTTTCACTTTGCGGGGTTACCGTCAATCCATCCGCAGGAAGAACGCAGCAATTTCGGCGTTCCCGCCCAAAATCGCGTACATCCATGTAGATTCGTAAGCGTCGAGTTTTTCTCTACTTTCTAAAAATAGTAAAAACTAAAACTATTAATATCAAATATTTTTAAATTGTTGATATTGAAAATATTAAATTTATATTAATATTAAAAAATATTAATATTAAATATTAATATTAAATATTAATATTAAATATTTAACACAAAATATTTAATATTGCGTTTATAATTGTATAAAAATATTACTATACAATTTTATTTTTTCTTTCAAAATTAATTTTCTTTTTCTGTTTCTGTAAAACTTTCTTCTGGTGTATCATAAAGTTCCAATATGTTTGCGCACAAACACAAAGACTTGACATCCACGAAAATAAATAGATGTAAGTTTCTTTGGTCGAAATACCGAATACAGGCTGCAGTTTCCTCCGGATCGGAAAAGCTTTCGGTTGCTTCAATTTCTAAAGAGATACTCCGAAAGAGGGCGGGTGGGCGATGGTCCCCGTCGTGAGTCGGCTCAACGAGATCTCACGGAAACGTGTGTGTGGTATAACGCACATCCCGCAAGACTTCCCGACGACGACGGGTAACTCTATAAAAATGGGCGATTCGCGTGTCTTGCTTTGCGTCGTGCTTCTCTCATGGTGTCCGGTTGTTCTCTCTTCATCGACTCGAAATTTTGAAGTGCGGGCCAAAAGTAAATCAAACATGATGATGACGTTTCTTCGAAGTAGCGTAAATGATTTCTTTTTTTTTTTTTTTGTTTTGGTTGGTTTTTGTCGATCGTGAGAATATAAACGAGAGCTGTTTCTATTCTTCCTTCCCGTTTCTAAAAAAAAAAAAAAGAGCAGTGCGCTTCGGTTGTTCCCTGTTTCCGTCTCTGTGATTGTTTTCGTCCTATTTAATCTGCAGTCTATTGCTGTATAATTTTAAATTTTTATACATACACTAGAGAGGTTTTGCGTGTGTGTGTTGTGCGAACGTGTTTCTCTTAACCCTTGGCACTTCTTCCGTTTCGCAATTTGTTTCTTTTTTTTTCTCTTTACTTTTTAGCTTTAATACAATCTCTCTCTCACTACCTCTCTCTCTCATTATTTAAATATTTATGTTTGATAAATAACCGCGGAGCGCGGATCTGCGGGCGAGAGTACTCCTCTCTCTGTGTGCGAGAAAGGGGGTACGACGATCCGGGATCCCTCGCATAAAACTGCGAGGTTCCGGGGCCCGTCGACGTCGACGGCCTCGCCGAGCGGACCCGCGACCGCTATACGCGATCTTCGAAATATATTATTAAATATATTATACAAATTTTTTTTATATCCCCGACTAAAAAATCTCTTTTATGTCACAATCTTCTTCCATTTTTTTTTTTTTTTTTTTTTTTTTTAATCCCCCCTTCCCAAAAAAGCGCGAGCGAGCACAGCGCAAAAAGCTGCGCGCCTCGTCCTGTGTTTTATGTAATTCGTCCCCCGATTAAATTCTTAATCCTCTCTCTCTTTCTATAACATTAATTTAATCCGTTCTCCTCCCGCGAGAAATCACTCTTTCGCTTTTTTTTTCCTCTCTCTTCTCTCTTTCTATCTCTATCTCTCTCTTATATCTTACATTAAAAAAAAAAAAAAATCTCTATTTTTTTCACACTCTTAATATCGTTAAAATTCATTAAGTTATTAAAAACATCTAACAAAAAAATATATTGAAAAAGAAAGATTCTATCAGAGTCTCCTCAACAATATATCAAAAATAAACCTACGATCTTATATCTCATTTTCTTTCTTTCGTTTTCTTTATCTTATCGTCTAACTTTTTTCTTTTCGATACACCCGTGCGCTTGCTCGCACACTTTCTTTCTGGCAAAATTATTATTCCCCGCGAAATGAAGGAGGAAAAGACTCAATTATTCGTCGCACGTTCAGCACCAAATGCGTGTCTATATGTCTCATCCTTACTTAATCGACGATCGCGGTTTGACAAACGCGAGAATTGCTACAACCACAGTCGCAACTTTTGAGTGATAATCGGGAAAACTTGTTTTCTAGTGTAAGAAAAAGACAAACGAGATTAGCAAATCAATAACAACTGACGACGGCAAATAAATTCAAGAGACCGCAATTGGCACCGAAGACGCGTCGAGAACGTGCCCGTCTTCTCCTCTCCTGTTGCGCGGAGGTTCCGATCTTATTGATTAACAGCCGCGAGAGATAATATATACGTGTGCGCGCGCACACTCCAGATATTCCATCATCCTCAGCCTCTCCCCGAAAGAAATAATAAAAAGAAAAAAAAAATAGATTAAACATTACATCATCACCTTTTTTTTTTTTTTTAAATCTCCCGTCTCTCTACGTCTCTCTTATATAAAAACACGATTAGTCTTATTCATTTCCTTAAACTGATGTATCTTTGTACCAAACGCATACCGAACGCCGAGAGTATAACTGGCGGACCCACCCGTGGGAGGGGGGGGGCCCGTCGTGTGTCGCCAGACGTGAACACCCTTTGCGGGGATGCCACACGAGCCGGTGACGCTTCAGTCTCGTGCCGTTAAGCTCGACAAGCTCCAATCAAACTGATGAACAGCTCGATTACACAAAGTTATTCGATAGTTCGCACATGATATATAATTCGGCCATTGTTTTTGTATCTTTTTTTTTGTTTTTTTCTTTGACGAATTAGAGGTGTCGAGCTCGAACGATACAAAGCCGTGCGCCGTGATTGGGTTAGTCCGTTTGTTTGTTTGTTTGAATTTTCTTTGTCATGCTAACGATCGCTCGCACAGGGGCGGTGTCCCTTTCCTTCGACTCCGAGAGTCCGAAAGTTTCTCTCATTCGTTGATTTCGCATTACCGTCTCTCTCTCTCTCTCTCGCTTTTTCCGATTTCCCCTGTCGCGCGATCGGTTGTGGTGTGAAAACCTGAATCTTTTCTCTCTGTCTCTGAAATCCCGTTTTTCCTAGAAACGTCTCGGCCGCGCGATCAAACGCGCGACGTCCGCGTCGCTTCGGATTTTTCTCAGAAAAAAAAAAAAAAACTCGACACAGAGGCTGCGTGACGTGTACTCGGTCATGAATATCCGCCGCGACATCAAGAAGAAAAGCCTCTAGGCGTGACGCGCCGTCGTTACAGAGAGAAACGACGACCTCGAGGCCAAAGTTTTACGCTTTCGTTCTTTTCTCCGATCCGGTTCGCCGATCCTTGTTCTTGATTTCTCTTTCCTTTCGTGGCGGGATAATAATGGCCGATTATACGCGCCGCGAGTCGCGAGATCGAATGCGAGATCGAGATCTCGTTGCGCTTCGCGGTTCACGTTCCCGTACGAGCCTCGCGCGTACTGAATTGCCCGTAATTTGAGAAAATTACAGACCACGAGAGACTCGTCGGGACGCCTCGCGAAGGCTCCGTCTCGACGCTCGCAGCCCCGACGCGACGCAGCGTCCGCAGCGAGCGGCGCGAGAACGGCAACGCGCGAACGGAAACGTCGCGACACCTCGCTCTCCCACCGCCGCTCTCTCATTCTCTCTCTCTCTCTCTTTTCTCAACGTCTCTCTCTCTCACAATTTTGCTCTTCCAAATTCTCTCGCGTTACAAGCCTAAATTTTCCTCACGTCTATAATCGTTTGCTTTTCCTCGTCGTCTAACTTCTAATCAGTAATCAATTACTTATCAATTAATAATTATTATTCAACACACGCACACTCACACACTATTACATTCATGGTAAAAGTAAAAATCCCTGATAAGTTTTGTCAGTTTACTTTTTGTCTCCCTTACGTCCCCTCCTTCGCTCGCCGTCTGTCCTTCTCTCACACTCTCTTCCTTTCTTCATCTTCTACTCTCTCTCTCTCCCTCTCTATCTTTCTCGTTATTTTTCACGCGTACCGACAGTCGCTTTCTCATCCTCTCTTTCTCTGATTTGCCCTGAAATATCTCCTCGGCAAGATTACTTGAAAACGCGTGGCACTAAAACATTCGGTACTGCACGCGGGACCCTCGTTTTTCTACTTCTTTCGCAGTCTCTTTTCCCCCTTTTTTGTTATTTCGTTATTTTCTTTTTTTTTTTTTTTTTCATCAATCGTCATCAATCACTCAAGCGACTCGATGTCTCGTCGGCGCTGTCCTCGACATCTCGATGACTACTCGTCGATCTCCCCTCCCAAAATTCACGTTTATCTGAACCCCATCCTCTCACTCTTTCTCACTCACTCTCTCTCTCTTTCTCTTTCGTGGCTCTTGGTGAGGAACTTGAGGCGAATAAAGCGTACACGACGCATTTCACTTCACTAATACGAAAAAACTCATAGTCGCTTCTTCTTTGGTATTACGTAGTGCGAGGAGGGGCGGATTGGGGGGCGCGGGGGGTCAACTTCTCTTTTCCTCTCCTCCTGAGGCATTATGGTCTACGCGAGCGGGAACGCAGATAGTCCGCCGTTCCGCGAACGGTCTCAGATATTACTTAAGCTTGTTGGTATTGTTATTATTATTGTTTTAAGTGTCTCTGACTCGTGTGTATAAAAACCTGCATCTAGTTTGAGGGTTTCTGTTTGCTTTTTGTTTTTTTGCTTTTTTGTTATTTTTTTTTTTTTTATAAAGAAAAACCGCTTTCCTCCTGTAGTCCTAATAAAGAAATAAGTAAATCGCATAGCAATAATAGTAGAGTAATAGATAGGTAGGTAAGGTAGGTAATAATAGTAATAGTTGCAGTAGTAGTAGTAGTAACAGGTATAACGTAATATGTAATTGTTAATTAACGTCTCTGTATATTATTAATAACTTTAATAGATAGACTTTTTTTGTTTAGTTTAAATCGGCTTTTCCCACGCGCTTCACTTTTATCTAATTAAATCTTTAACCGTAATGCAATGAGGTAATAAGGTTGTGTGTGTTTTTCTTTTTTTTTTTCTATTTTTTTTCTTCTTATTAATCATTTTGTTCTCGTCGTCCTATTTCATCCTATTTCATCGGCGGCGGTGGTGGTTAGCGCTGCGAAATTGGGTCGTGCGCGGCTGTGCGTGTCGCTTCGTCGCTGTCGCAGGGGTTCGAACGCGCGATTATTGTATATTGAAGACGCGACGCGCAGAGCGGAAGGGAAAACGACACGACGAAGGGTTTGTCCTTGTCAACGAGAGCCGACCGGCAGTGCGCTGCCTGGACGAAGCCCAGGATATTAAAGTCAGTCGTGCAAGGACGTAGATAGTAACAATACACTCCTGGCATTTCTCACGATCGAGTCAAGGATTCATCCGGAATCTGAATCCTTGTTCGAATTCTCAGAATTAACTTTTTCTCTCTCTCTCTCTCTCTCTCTCTCTCTCTCTCTTTTTCCGGAAACTCGCCGAACGCTACGAATGAACTTCCAGGATTCTGGCTAACTCATCGAATGAGTCCTCAACCTATTTCCTAGAATCGGGTAAACCCGCGAGAGATGGAAGTTTTGTTTTTTGTATCAAGAACTGATTCGTAGAATTGGACGCGGTCCGGCGTATCAGAGAATTCTCTTCGTTAACTCACGAGAGAGACACGTTATTAGAATCAAAGTTAATCCTCAGAACGTTATATTGTCGCGCATTTTCCTGTTGCGATCTACGCGTCGCGCACTCTCATTAATGACGTCCTCCCTCGCAGGAGAGGGTCGCGCGCACCCCGCGAAAGGAGGAGGTAATTCGCAATAAGCTTGGCCTCTCGACGAGAGAATGTCAAAGCGACGACGAGGCCACTCCGGCGAATAAAAAAACTTTTGTGGCGTCGGTTCGCGTCAGGTGAGTGTCATCGATGTTACTGCGGCGACTGTGGTTGTTGCTGTTGGCTAGATGGCGAGCCGCTCGATTGCTGCTGAGAGCTGGACTGCGGCGTCGCGCCGCTCTGGGAGGTTGCGCTGCCGTCTCTTTTGGAACGGGAGGCACCCTCCTGGCTACTACCGCGACCGGCGCGTGAGCCAGCACCGCCCGTTCCGCCGGGCGCGCCTGATTGCAGGACCATGGCGCGGATTCTTCTCTGTGCCGACTGCGGGGAAAAGAGAAAAAATTTACTCGTTGATGCTTGTATTTTATTATATATTAAATAGTTCACATTCATGGGAGTATTGTGTGATAATGTGCAAAATATAGAAAGTAAAATTGTCAAATAGAAGAATGAAAGAACAGGAATATAACTGCGCAATAAAGAGAGAAAGAGAGAAAGAAATTGAGAAACAAAAAATAGTTAGCAGGAAAGATTATAAAAGAAAATTATGCGCGAATAAGATTAAAAGACAAATAAAAAATAAAAGTAATATTTGTTGGTAAAAAATTCGCTTTAACAAAATTAAATTAAAAAAATATTACATCTAATAATTTTACATATTTGAGAGATCTCGTGTCTCTTACCTGAACAGAAAAGAAGGGGCCGATAATGTGGACGGTTGTCTCTTCCTCGGCTGAAGGAGGAGTAGCTTGCTGTTCTGACAGTTTAATCACGCTGCCGGTTACGCGTTGTAGTTCCCTAACATTCTGACCGCCTTTGCCAATAATTCGACCGACTTGAGTACTAGGTACAAGAATCTCAATGGTCAGTCTAACGTCTTCAGTACCAGAAACATAACCTTCTTCCCGCATCTTCTCGAAGATCAAGTACTGAGCCTGAAATCACAAATTTTTAATTTGACCAATTTTTGTCGATTACGCGCAAAAAGCAAAAAATTAAATTTCATCGCTAAGAGGAAGGGGGTTAACGATATGTAATAAAATAAATTTATTAAAAAAACGAATTTAATTTTAAACAGTTTTGTTTTGTACAAAATAAAAAAAAAAATTGTCGAAGGGTTAAACGGGGCCGATCCTCACATGGTTAATTGGGTGAGATCGGTACGGGGCCCTTGACGTTAATATTCCTGCTCATTCAAGTTGATGCATATGTGACAACATCCACCCAAAATTAGCAGGGTAAACTTTATAAACTCTATGATTTTTAAAAACTTCGTCATAACCTACTGGGGATTCGAACTCGCGATCTTCGTACCGGTAGACCAACGATGACACCTATCTGCCAACACGGCATCGAAACTAACGCGCGTTAAAATACTTCATGAACCCACCGAACTACATAATTCGCGCGATATTTAGAGAAATTTTGTTTTAATAAATTAAAAAATTGCAAGATACGATCATCATATTAACTTGATTACAAAATAATTTGTAATACTTTTTCGTGGAAAATTTTATTTTAAGTTGAAAAGTGGAAATACGCAAAAGAAGGAGATCGCGTTGTCGACGAAGTTTATTTGTAGAAAAAAAAAATAACGAAATAAAATATCGCACGCGCGTACCTTCCATTGAGATTCCGGAGACCCGATAATGGTGACTTTCCTCTCGGTCTGCTGCTCGGCCGGCTTGTCCTGTTCAAGAGGAGCGATCTTCACGCTCGCGCCGGAGAACCTTATGATATTACGAATATGGGATCCCTTGGTACCGATAATAGCGCCAACGCTATTATTAGGAATGTACAGGAAGGTAGTCTCCTGGGTGTCGCTGGCGGATGCGCCTTGCTGGGTGGGTAAACTGCCCTGGTAGGGATACGGGGCGGGTCCCGAACCGTATAGACCGGGTCCGCGCGAGCTGTATCCCATGCCGGCGGTGGACATCATCGCCATCGGATGCAGACCCGGAAACATCATGCTTTGCGGCTGATACAGAGAGTTATGATATCGATTATAAGCGGTTTTGCATATCGTATTTACGTTTAAACACGACTTATTCTGCGTCAACCACTTTCGATATCAAAGTAATTTAAAAATAAAAATTAAGCAAAAAGAAAAAAAATAAACAGTATAAATTTTACAAACAACGAGCACAGATAATTAAATAAAAATCAAAATATTCTGTAGTTGACAAACTTTCGAAACGTGCGCGACGTTGGAATCAACGATGGAACAATCATACGCGCGATATGTGATATAAGATAAGACTTACAGCCATAGCTTGCAGGTCGTTTTCGTAACTCTGACGCAGCTTGCTGGAAATCATGGACTCGGCTTTACTCATGTTCTCGATCGTGCCTTTGACCGTGATAATACGCTCGAGATTGAAGCTATTGATGTCGTTGATGCTGCTTACGGTAATTTTTGTATCTGTATCTTGCATAATTCTCTTGATAGTATTACCGCCCTTTCCAATGATTCGGCCGATGAGATTGTTGTGCGCGAGGATTTTCAAGGTGATCTCACTGTTGGTGAAACACAATGTAATGATACGATTAATATCTCGCAACTCGATCAACGACAAAAAAAAAAAAGCAGCTCGAAATGATCAATTTTAAAAGAAAAAAAAACCAAATAAAAAATTTTATCAGCAAATGTAATGTGGAAAACAGAATCCAAAATCAATAATCAATACTCAAAAAACTCGCGGACAAACACGAAGAGACAAAAGAATTATTAATTAAAATTTATATCATTCGAGTGACATTGAAAATATTACGGTTGCGCTTCAGGAGGATCAACAACGCGACTCGAGTCGTCGTCGTACCCCTTGTTCGTGTTATTAGCCTCCTGCTGCATAACCTCCAGGATCTTCTTGCACGCGTTGGTGCAGTTTTCCGGATTGCCGTAGATGGTGATGGCTTTCTCCAGCGAGCCGACGTTATCCTTGCGGTGCACGTCGACGCGGGCGCGCGTCATCTGCGTGATCTGCCGAATGGTGGAGCCCTGCCGACCGATTATCGCGCCGACCATATCCGATTGGACGAGGATGCGAAGCGGGAAATCGGTCTGCCGACCGGAACCAGGCAATCCGGAAAATGCGACACCGCCGCTCCGCTGGCTGCGGCCTCTTCGTCGGCTCTCCGCCGAAGACATCTCCACTTTCAGCGGACTGCCTTCGTACTCGTAGCCATTCAAATGGTTCACAGCCCTGTGAACAGCAAAGTCGTCCGATTCTTTGATCATTTCGCGCGCGCAACACATTTGAAACGAATTCCCTAATAACGTATCTCTGAATTCTATGGCGTGTAAATATATGTTAAGATACTTGTTATTCTCCTTGAAACACACAAACACAAATTACTTTCCAAAAATAAGATTGACACATCACGAACACGCCACGTCACCCGTTCAATTCATCTCTGAGTAAAACGTATTTTAAATGTTTAACGGCAACGATTTAATATATCGAAAACGCGAGAACAATATATTTCGGTCCCTTTAATCAATTAAAGCTTTCTCTTTGACGAATTTCTCGCAAACTATGAATCTATAACGCCGATACTTACTGCTGTGCTTGCTCTTGCGTCTCATAGCTGACGATAAGGGTCTGGGTCTGGGTATTTGGATCTCGCGACGTCAGTTTCTCGATGTTCTGGACAGTTCCGTAATTACAAAACAGCGCCTCGAGGTCTTCTAATCGAACATGAGCCGGCAGATTGCTCACCACGGCTTTGGAGCTACCGCTGAAAAAAATGCAAAAATCAACACTCAATCGCTTTGTATTATAACAAAACACATTATTACACGACGTTTAATTGCGTTAACGTGAGAAAACAAAATATTTGTTAAATTGTTTACACGTCTATCTTATACGAGGGTGACACTCCGTTGCAAACGTGTGAACAATGCAAAACTGATATGCAGTACAAATTCTCCATGACGCCAGGACGACGACGTCTGTCTCAAACGATTGACGGCGAACAACTGTGTTGTTGGAAGTGACAGATGAATATATCCGCGGCATGAATTCGGGGCGAGATTTCGATGATTACTAATAAACTTTGGAATTCGAGCTTTAACCTAGGCAAGTCGTTGCTTGTTTACATTTGATAGCGATGTTATCGTTTTCCTCACAACTCGACTTGTAGCTACAACGCTCGTGTCACACTATCAGATAATGCCGGCGTGTTGTACAAGTGTTGTATAAGAAATAACTAATAATATCGCAGATGAGAAAAATTTTTGTTAAGTTAATCACATACGTTGTTGTGTTCGACAGCAGTTCTATTTTAAAAATATTAATTTAAAAAATTATGTTAATTTCGATATACATATATATTAGTATATAACAATATAATAATATACACATGTTGTTAATTAATACACAATATATAACATATATTTGATTTATATTATATTTTTATTTTTTGAAGCAACGTATGTGATTACATTTACTCGAAAATATTTTTCTAACATGAGAGAGAGAGAGAATTACACGTCTCTTCCCTCCTCCCTCCTACTCCAAAAAAATATATAGAAATACAGACAATACAGAAAATATAAAAATGTAGAAAATACTTTTCGAAATTTCGGGCAAAGCTTATCAGTACATCGTGTGTCACGTACGACGATAAAAAGCTTACAAGTTGATAAACAAAAATTACGGGATTACCTAATGCTACAAAAATTTTCCGAGAATTCTGAAATGAGGTAATTTTTGTCGCAACGCACACTATCTATTCCGGGTTACGGCAGGTTTTAAAACACACAGGGTCTTAAATTTCTTCAGTTTGTTTTACGACAACGCCGCGTACCTACTTTGTTCGGGACCGCACGAGCGTGAATTGGATCGGCGTGCTTTTGCGCTCGTTTGCCCATCTAGCCGTGCATCGGCGCGGCCACCGCCGATGCGACGACATGAATGAACCAAACGGCAAGTACGTAAGAAGAGGACGCGTGAAGAACAAAAAGGAGGGTGGAACGACCGAGGGAAAACGGACTCTCACTTTCGTACGTATCGATTTTTCAGCAGGGCGACCCACTCATCGCCCGGTACCGAGCGGCGGTTGCCTTCGAGCAACCTTGAAGAAGACGCGGCGAACGACCCTCAGGATCTTCCACCGGAGTGAAATCCGGGGAGGGAAGGACGTTGTTTTTTCACGGAATCAACCGATTGACCCCAAGCGCAATTTCCAAATGTTCTGACATACGAGAATAATATTCTCCTTCATCAAAAATTCAATTATCTCGAAAATATAATCTCACTAAAGTTGATGTTCCCACGTATTTTTCGTCGATAAACATCGTAATCTCGAGTTAGTTCGAAAGTTCTGTCTAGACTGTTTTTTTTTTTCGGAAAAAGGAACTTTTTAACAGCAGTTGTAAAATTAAAATTAAAAAAAAAAAAAATAGTCACAAATAAACACCGGTATCAAAGTTCGCCATTTTCTGCCGGAACACACTTAAAGCGAGTTTTTGATGTAATTTTTCCACACAACTCGCTCTTTTCTATCATCTTCGCGAATCGCATCAAGACAGGAAATTATCATCGAGCTTTTCGTGTATCGTAAAAATAATTTGCTGAAAGCGAAACGCGGCGCTCGCACGCAACGATGCATTAGGCGATAGCGCGACGCACTTACATGCAACGAGAAACTAATATAATACCCGTAATACTTGACGGCGTGACCGAATATATTGCAACATCGCGAATGTTGTTTAACGAACAAACACAAACCGAATAACACTGTCAAAAAATCTGTCACAATCTGTGTGAGAAAAATCCTTTTCAACAAAGTTTTAAGCGCTTTATCAACTCGTTCGGTTACTATGTTACGGAAGAGACACATCGCGTAAACGAATATATAACAAGCATACATTTATACACAAGCGTACGAAATTAACGAATAAAAAAGGGAGATCGAGAGAGGGTGAAAGAGACAAAGATGCGCTAAACTCGCGAGGGGCCCTCGCGAGGGAGGGGACACGAGAGAGAGGAGCGCGACGGACAAAGCGGGAAGAGAGAGGATGGGAGGGACGGCCTTTGTTTCGCGTACTTCCCTTTAGGGGATTTTCGGCAGTATCCGTGATATAACGTGAAGTGCGTGCAAGCGCGCACCGTCTGCCTCGTGGTTCCTGCCCACCCGCCCACATCGGTGTATCTTTTCCCCGCGCTTCCTCCTCCTCCTCCCCCCCCGCGCTTTTCCCTTCAACCCTTTTGCACGCACGTGTGACTCGCCGGCGATTTCGTCGGGTCACCTTTAACGAAAGGCGGCGGGTTTTCGCGAGGCAACCTGGGTAAGAGAGACGGAAGAGGGACGCGGGGAAAGAGCGAGGAGGGAGCGTCAGGAGGAGAGGGAGGAAAGAGAGAGGGCCTTTGCGGACAGGGATGGATCGTGGCAGGTCACCCCCGTGGAAGAGCTTTTGATGTCCCAGGCTAAGACACCTTTTTTTCGGCTACTCTTTTTCTTCCATTCGCCCTACCCTCCCCTCCCCCCTCCTCTTTCGCCGCCCCCGCGTTTTTTGTCGGTTAACGAGCCGATGGAGCGAGCGCTGTAGCCGATGAGAATCGAAGAAGAGAGAAAGAGAGAGAGAGAGAGAGAGAGTGGAATGGACTCTCTGAAAACCTGGGCGGATCCGAAATTGCGAAATTTGGAGGCTTTCCAATGACGCGACGCAAAGTACTCTCGAAAAAACAAAAAAAAAAAAAACTGAATTGAGAGAGAAATCTCGAACGTGACGCGTCAAATGTCGTCGAGATCAGACTGGATTCTGTTATGTGCGCAGAGATTGAACAGAAAAAATGAATGTGTTATTTTCTAATAAAAATAAATGTGAAAAACGAGTGACAACGTTTTGCAAATCCCTCAATAAACGTATTTTTTTATTCATTTATTTTTATTTTTAGAAAAAAAAATATGGGGCGCAAATTTTTTCTAAATTCGCTACGCGAAAATTGCAACAAGAATGTATTTGATTTCTCGTAAAAATTACGAAAGGGCAAACGGGTTTTGTAAATACAGCCCTGCCCGAGGAACCGCCGACGTCGTCGACTTGCGCCGTCGGGACGCACGGCGCCAAAATCGATCTTGAAAAGGGAAAGTGCCAGCGGCGTGACTTTACATATACATACGAGAAAAACGTGTGCAGAGAAGCCGACGGCCAAGGGCGCGTTCGCATATTAAAATCCAGGAAATTCCTTTCTCCGACGCGCGGTCCTTTATATTTCTTTTATCATCTCCAACCTGGACCGGACTGACGCGCGATGAACACAAAAAAAAAAAACAAACTTATCGAATTGACGTAAAATACATCTCTTCCTGGGAAAATTTCTATCTCGCACAACAATTTCGCATTTTTCCGTATCTTATCCGATGTTTAGACGTCGGACATCTGTGTGTTGTCCACGTGGGAAATATTGTCGATGCGCAAATACTCGCGCATTGAACGAGAACTGCCGCGTCGGTTC
Organism: Pseudomyrmex gracilis; assembly: GCF_002006095.1. NCBI lineage: Eukaryota > Metazoa > Arthropoda > Insecta > Hymenoptera > Formicidae > Pseudomyrmex > Pseudomyrmex gracilis. Next base: position 199,870 of record NW_018020648.1, read on the forward strand.
AACTGTCAATCTTGATTTTAGATGAGAACACAAATAAGACGCGCGCGCTGTATCACGTTCGAGTTGTCGTTTTCTTATCTCTTCGTTCGAGTTGCAGACGGAATTACATAACGTATCGATCAAAAAGGAGACAAGATCGCACAATTTTAGGTCGAGGTTGCGTTAAAAGCGGACACGTTGTTTTCCCGCGGGAAAAAGTTCTTCATATGTGAGCAAAAACAAAAATTCAATATCTAATTACACACAATCAAGTGAGAGCAATCTCATACGCAATTAATATAATATCGAGTTAATATGTGAAGTACGGTTTTTTCCCCCAGAATCGTGTTTTAATTATCAACGGACGACAGATTGGCGATCGTAAAACAACGCGAACGCAAAATGAACGTCCAAGTGTAACCCCGACCTTGCACGACGGATTGTATTTGATGATATTGATTTCGCGATGTCAGTCTTGTCATTGCAGCGAGTGCAACTCGGGATAAAAAATATAAAAAAATAAAATAAAATAAAAAAAACCAAGCGTCCTGCGCGAATAATATCGTTCGAGAGTTGGACGACGTCCCTACAAGAGGAACAGAGACCTTAAAATCCGTTGTGGGAGGGCGAGAGGGCATGTGTCATCGCGCGATTCGATACGAAGCTCGCGTGTAGGTAGGTACGTACCTGCGCGACCGCGTGGCACGTGCGCCGCTTTCCAGTTACGCCTGCGTGTGCGTGACGTGCTCACGTGCGCACGGCGCCGGCCGAGACGCCGTGCACGCACACGCACGCACGGCGACGATTAAGTGTGATTTTTGCACGGACTAAAGAGACTCGCGCGCGCGACTTACTTTCGCGACAAACTCGAGCAACAGAATGCGACACTCAGCAAATATAAAAATAAAAAAATAAAAAAAACTGCGTCGTGAAATAAAAATAAAAAAATCAAATATTATTTAACACACACATATATAAAATATATTAATCTTCATATAAAATTTAAATACAAAAAATACAATACGTATCTATCGTTTTTTTTTAATTTTCTAAATTCGACGCGCGAATTCGAAGTAAAAAACCGTTTGATACGTTCCGTGAATTTTATCTTAAAGACGGTTGCGAAGGCGCTGGATTACGCAATTATTAAAGTAATAATGACGCGAACACACACAAACGCGCGCGAGTCCATATAAGTCCTCGCAATTTGTTCGAAACGATAACGTCATATCGACGATACGTGGAAACGCGACACAACGGCGGTGCCTCGTCGGCGCTATCTATATGGATAAGAGATAGATAAAGTAGAGAACGCGCAACAGGGGGTTGTTAATATTGACACTGGCGGCAACCAGCTCCGAGATCCGCCTAGAGCCGCCGCCACTCTATTTCCACAATGTCGACAATGTGTGTGCAACAAACGTGTTTTACGCGTCACTCCCAACTTCCAGTAATTTTTTTCAGCGATAACAGACTGCGCGTAAAAAGAAGCAGTATCTCGGCACAGGAAACCGACAATGTGCGTCATTATTCCGCGGTTCATGAATGAAATTAATACCGTAAGTACATGGCAGAGATTTTACGCCGAAGCCGAAAGGAGTAAACGCGCTGCGTGGATTATTTAAAGGAAAAAAACAATTCTTGTGTAAAATAAATATTTCCAAGAAATATTGAAAAGGAAACAACTTTCGCAATCCAACAATTTAAACTTTTTTGTTTTTTTATCTAATAATTACGAGCTAAGAGTCCACCAAACTTATCGACTTCTTTTGATCTTCTGTTACCGATCGAATGCCAGTCGAAAAAACTGGTCGATTATATTATTTGCTGCATTCGGTTTTCCACTCTCTCGGGACGTTCTATTTTTACATAAAAGTGCTCGAGTCACACGCGTATAGTCAGAAACTGTGCGCGCGTTTCCAACGATCAAACAGATTGCGACACAAAAACTCATTAGCGAAAACCAAAAGACTTTCACTTCTTGAGCGGAGAAACGTTTTCAAGAAGCGATGACGTGCACGTTGAAATCTCTCGCGTGCGAGGTCTAAAATATCATTTCCTCCGAGATTGTCTTCGAGACTAATTGCAGTAACGCGCGCGGAAAGTGAACATCTTTATTTTTACAAAACAAAAGAGAGAGAGAGAACACCGTGTCTTTTTATATTAAATTTCTAAGTCAATAAAATTGAGATTTGGTGAAACAGAAACTGACAAATATAAAAACGTCTTACCAAGACGCCAGGAATGCATCGTTTGAATGCGTCAACTGTTACGAGGAAAAAGCATGTCGACGATAACAATATTACGACGGGAACGTAACTCGGAGATAAAAATAAAGACGGGTATATAACACACATCGGTTTATCAACGTCTGGCAATCGGAAATTTTCAGAGGAGTTGCGATTACACGATTGAATCAAATTTCATCTCGTTTATATCGTAGAATCATTGGCGTCGATTGTTACGTTATTGAGAAATATTTCATCAGATGTAAAATCTGCGATGTAAAATTTGGCAGATAACGAGAGAAATGGATTACGCAGAATCCGGAAGAAGAAATTAGATTACGACGTAAACTGCTGCGAGGTAATCGCGATGCCGCCTAACTGCGTGAGAAAAAACCGCGCGACACTGCGGTCGTAAACAGCGTGTTCTCCCGACTGCTTTGCAATTATGACACATATTAACAACGCAACACACGGCAATTTCATTTAACTCGGAGCAAAGAAAATTACACGTTGCACACACACACACGCACACACGTAGAGAAATACGTGACACACCGACCAACGTGCGGAAACTTCTCACTCGACTGGCAGTCGAGGTAAAAATGGATAGGCACAGCTGAGCTATAGTTCTTGGACTCTTCATGCAAACAGAATGCCGCGTTTTCTTTCGTAGAAAAAAATTCGCGTATCTATGTCTCGTCTATCGACAAGAGATAGAAAATAGATTAGAGACGACTATAAAAAGACGGCAACAAGTCTTTCCGAAATAGAAAACAACAACGTAAATAGCGTGTTGTGTCAAATTTAGTTTTGTTTTTGTAGAATTTGTTTGCTTTCTCCTATACCCAGGAGGTGCCAATTTACATTAGTGCCAATTTTCATTAGTGTAATCAATTTAATTATATTTTTCTTAATCGCAAATTGCTTTTTGTGACACTAAAAATGAACGTAGAGTCCGACGCAGTTTGATTTCAAAACAATATTGCAAAAAACTCTTGAAAAAAAAAAAAACTTCTTTTGAGTGTCTAACGTTTCTTTGTTTGTTTTTAATGAGAAAAAAATTCTACGTAATTTATTTATTATTTATTTTCAATGATTTTTGAGAGTTTTAAAGACTCGAGAATTAGTTATTATCGGTGATTAATACGACTTTTACTTGCCAACCTCGAGGATTTCTCCGAAAGACGGTACCGTCACTCAATTTCGCGCGAATCGTCTCCGCGACGCATTAGACTCCGAAAATTCGTCTCCGACCGAAAATACATCTCTCTCTCGAAACTCGTTCTGAACGCGCGCGCGTCATTCACAGAGAGAGATCACCAGAAATAAAATTTGACATTTCCATGAGCGCGCGTCGCGCGCTAGTATTTTCGATCGCTACGATATCTCTTTCTCGGAGAGATATCCGCGCGAAGAGGCGGAAGTCACTCTCTCTCTCTCTCTCTCTCTCTCTCTCTCTCTCTCTCTCTTCAAAGCGCGAGCGGTGTCAGCGACCGACGTCATTGGGAATGCACACGGGGCAACGACAGTGGGCGTATTGGAAACGCGATGACTCAGCATCGGAATTATTAACCACGATGTCTCATCGTAGTACCTTACGTTCATTCAGCAATGCATCGCCGTGGTGAAACTTACTCGCGGCTAACAACATCGACGACGAAGGGTCATTTGTTGGCGCCTTCGGCGATGACTCGCGCGCGTTACACGTCATCGCGGTCTTCGTGCGAAAAGCCACAATTTTCTTTAGGCGCGAATAGCCCGATTGTAATTTTTTACACATCTTTTCACAAAATAATTGTTAATATCTTTAACAATTTGCTAAATTCTATTACACACAAGATAACAACAAGATAATCTCGTCTATTGCGTTGCATTTTATTCTCTATTGCAATTGTTCTCGTTGTATCTCGACGCACGCGATAAAGCAATTAGTATTGTTTGTTCACACTAACGATCTACCGCGTTATAAAAGTCGCAACGGAAAGAGAGCGGATATAAACATGTATAAAAATAAAAAAAATTATCTACAATAAACTACATACGCGATTCCAATTTACAAACTAAATCAAGAAACAGGACTTCGAGAATCACACACGCTGGATGTGATACGCGCGAAATGTATTTTTAAATTATGAAATATATTTACGGTCATACGAGCCGATCGCAGGATGTTGTGCGGAAAAATGCGTATATATATATATATACATATATATATTTGTTCGCGTGTAAATTTTTACACGCGAGTTTTTGAATTGAATTTCAATATTATTTTCAGTATTTTTAAATGTTCCATGTGTGTGTAAGTTAACACACACATAAAAAAATTCGAACAACAACTTTAAAATTCATACAGCTACTTTGTGTATCTAATAAAATTCCCCCAAAAATTTCTCAAAAGTATTAAATAATAAAATATTAAAAATTCTATTATTATTGTTTATATAACCACAAATTGCAATGTTAAAACCTTCTATACCGCTCGTACTACACATTTACCAGATTGCTCCGTTACGTTGACTCGTTGCATTTTTAATAATCGCGAAGAGCTTTCGGAGGGGACATCATATCGAACACGACTATTTGCGTTCGATATCGACGCGCTGAAGTTGCGTTCGCGGTGAAGAAACGATCGATACGACAGCTAGCATACAGAAATAAACGCGCACGTTTATGCGCGAATGTGTATATAAAGATATATATATATATATATATATATATATATATTAAACGGTCAGGTATAATGACCCAGCCCCGTGTTCGATCGCGCGAAACGCCGTTTCGACGTCGATAAACCCGGCTCTTTTTCTCCTTCTCTCTTCCTCTCTCTCTCTCTCTCTCTCTCTCCGTCTCTCCGTCTCTCTCCTTCGCCTTTTTCGCCGCCGACCTTTCTTTCTTTTTGAGGAGCTTCCGTGAGAAAGCGGCGGATATACGGCTTCGCCGATTCAGGCGTGTAATGGAATGATTTTGTGTATAAAATGAGCCGTAATCCACGCTCGATTGACTTTGCCGCGACGATTTCCCGCGTGTTTGTACTTCTTCTGCTAAAAATTAGTGAGGCTAATCTCATCAACTGTCGACGTGTGTGTTCCGTGAACGCAAAACTCGAAGTTTTGCGCGATCGATCGAGAAGAAGCAACTGCGCGCGTCACACACACACAAACCTCGCGTTTCTGTATCAATTGATGACGGAATCCCAGTTTCAGTCACGTTCGTAGTACGTCGTCGCGTGGTAGTCGGCCTCGATGTGAAGAGAGAGAGAGACCCGCTAAACGGTCGCCTCTTTATTTTTAACTTTGCAGTCCAGTTGTTTTCCGCACGCGCGTCGCGACGGCCGCCGACACAAAAGCGCGCGCTTATTTAAGCTCAATAATATCGAGCTGTCGTTCTCTCCGCGGACTCACGAGAATCGGAACCCCGACGTCGGTTTTGTCGGAAGGCCTGACCTGGTTGCGAAGTTCGACAGACGCCCTGGTCCCGATCAACCCTTTCCATTCTTCTCGCGTTCCCGATGAAAAAAATGATCGTGTAAAATTAAAATAGACGTCCCAATAAAGACCGAATACGTCCTGTACTAATAGCTAAGACATTTATTAAAGAAATTATTAGATATGGAAAAAAAGAAATAAATAATGAAATTGTATATTACATATTATATAACAATTTTGTTTATTATTGTTGATTAAGTTTTATTTTTTTAATTTCTGTAATTCGACACACTGATAGTTTTTTTTTTTCGATAAATAATATATATATTATTTAAAAAAAAAAAAAAAAACTATCAGTGTGTCGAATTACAGAAATTAAAAAAATAAAACTTAATCAACAATAATAAACAAAATTGCAATAAATCACGTCAGACTTCGAATGAAAATGGGCGTATACAGATTTTCT
>NW_018020648.1:205981-244324 GCF_002006095.1 Pseudomyrmex gracilis
AAATGTTTTTAAATATTAGTTCCTAAATTATATAAACTAAACTAACAAACACATATGTAATATAAATACTTTGTTGCAATTGTTTCTTTAATGAAACGTGCCGGGGTCGCACTCGCCCGGTCATTGGGACATTTACCTTAATCGATGAGACATTGCTTTCTCGACGAATAAAGACTCCGCGGGTGTGTTGAAAAAACGCAATATTCGTGCATATCGCGCATGACGCTGAGAGACAAGAAGAGACGATCGATCGAGAAGCTCTCTCTCTCTCTCTCTTCGGCAATGTGCGGTGTCTCGCGATCTTCTTTTTTTTTCGTTTATCTCGTACGAGAAAAATTATCCTCCGGAGGATGGCCCCCGTATATATAGATCGTATTAAACGCGCGCGCTTTTAACGTTAACGAGGCACTGCTCTACCGGGCTTCCGAACGAAAGGGCATCGATTACGAGATCACGTCTATCTATCGCGCCGGCGATATACCGATTATGTCACGGCGATTAGGCGCGTATCAAAAACACGCGCGTATATTATACCCGCACACGGATGTATATCTTCTCTCTCTCTCTCTTCTTTCGCCTCTCAAAGATGTTTATTATGTTGTAGGTATATAGTCGCGATAGCCACGGACGCGACCACCACCGCTCGAACGGACAAATACACGCGTACGAATTTATACGATCGTTGTCGTGCGGTTTTGTTGCCGCGTGTCGAATAAATTCTCAGAAAAATTCTCGAGATAAAGTTTTTTTTTTTTTTTCAACGCAGCCGCGCGAACACTTGTAATTTATCAAAATAAATTATATTATTATTATTTAATGATAATATTCTTTATCTTTTCTTTTTTTCCGATAGCGAAGACAAAAATTGTGAGATAATTTCGCTGTTAAAAGCAGCAGCTTCTAAATGTCAAATCAATTTATTACTTTTTTTCACGTTATTTAACATATTCTTCAGATTGTGAGATTTTATTTGCGAGACTTGCGTCTACTAGTGAGTTCCAAGCGTATTTTTGTTCGACATCTTCTCTTTATTCTCTTGCGATAAAAAGTAATCTTCGTTAATTTTTTTTATCATTTCTTCAAACACCCGTTTTTGTGTCAGATATTTGCGCAGATATTCGCTGCTCGCCAACACAAAAACGAATGCACATTATCTCAGATACTTGGAAAGACTGTGTTTTTTTTTTTCAGACAACACGAGCGACAATGTGACGACTTCCGGCCGGATTCGTGGAAAACGACGACGAGAGAGAAGAGAGATGTGTAATAAATCAATGCTGGCAAAACAAAAACAAAACGAAAAAAAAAAAAAACACATCTTCATCATCAATTGATTCTCACGAAGCTACGCATACCGCACGCGTTGGCGCGATGACGCAATCAACACGAAAAAGATATTCACTTAGCGGTCTTATCAACAAGGATACACATATCGCTGCCGTGTGAAGCGTGCGACAAGTTAACGACCTTCATTAGTGTCATTAAACTTTTTTTTTATTACGTAAGAATGTTCGAAAATGTATTAGTAAAGTGTTTTTTAATGTTTTTTGGATTTTAATTATACCAAAGAAAAAATATCTCTGTAAAATGGTAATAAGTCTAGGATATGTTGCAAATAATTCAAAATTGTCTCTGAAAATTGTACTTTAAAATAAACAAGAGAAAACAAATTTTGTGCTATTGAATATTCAATAACATATAATTTTTAGTAAAATTATATGTCATTTAATTACATATTCGTATTTAATAAAACATTGCGCTGAAATGTTTCAATTGGGCTTTAATTATTAAAAAGAACTCTGTAAAAAAAATAAATAAAAAGTAAATAACAAGTAGATGTAAAAAAATAAATAAATTTCGAATTGTCTCTTCAATTTCATATCTTTTTTTTTTTTCGTCAAATCAACGAGCGAGAGGGAAAAGCAAATTTTTATTACACGTCAGAAGCAACCGCGTCGTCGGTTGTTTTATTCTAGAACGTCGAAATTCACAATACGCGTTTTGCACGCGTATATGGCGCGAGACGTCGGACGCGCGTTGTCGGAGAGCTCCGGGATATTTCTGCCGCGGTGAATTACCGGCGCACAACCTTATTATATATGGACTGCGCATTACTCCGACGCACATGTACAACGCGCAAGTGTAGCCAAAGATATATCTCTCCGTCTCGTCGATGTGTCACGCAGTTCGCGCGTTATACAAAGAGATGGGACGAAAGTCGCGCGGTACGGCGAAAATGTCCGACGCGAAAAAATCTCTGACGCGACGACGAAAAGTCGTTACTCGGAGAACGATGATGATGTTACGAGCAGCGGGAAAATTTCGAGTCGAGTTACCGAGTATAAAAAAAGATCTCAAGAAAAAAAAACAACACAGCGGATGTGCGACTGGACGTGGCGACTGTCGTCGTTAAAACACAAGCAACCTCCCGAACGCAACACACATTGCAATTTGCATTGACCGCCTGTAAAATGTCGAATGGCGCTGATTATCATCGGCTCTTACAACCTGAACTGCGCTGAATCATTCGACGTGATAGAGATGACATTGTGACTGTCAATGGAGTCGCGAAGATCTCCCCGATGATTTTCGTTAATTAACTCGACGTGAACAATGACGACAATCACCGCTAATATGTGTCGTTTAATCATCGCACTTAAATTTCGTTGTATTATTTAATTAAAAAAAAAAAAAAAAAGAGAGAGAAACGAGTTGCGCGATTTTTTGTCGATATCGAATTCGCGATTGTAGGCCGACAACACGTCGATAAAGAGCAACAAGTGTCCCATGAAATCATTTGTCGAACGGAAAAGCGAGCGGGTCGATCGCTCGATATGTGAGTCATCACTACAACGTATATATTACACATATTGTGTACGTAATTGTACGAATTGTAACACGTACAAACTTTTATTTATTTTTCAATCTCGTATCTGCGATATAAAACAGGCTACACACATGGATTAACATTACGTCAACAAATATAAACAAGTGACCGTGATTTGCATAAAAAAACAGAATATTTCAAAAAACGTCACTCTGAATAAAAAGTTGTTTCTCATTTTAATAAGTGTAATACACGTGTACAATATTTAATCTCTGCACATATGTTGCACACATACATATGCAAACGAAAATAATTGATAAAATAAAATAAAATAAAAAAAAAACGAGCGTTGTATTTATATATCATCTTCTTCAACAATTTTAACCCTAATTCTGAACCCCTTTGGCTCTTGTCCGACATCTTGGAAAATTCTCTTCAAAAATCATTAAAAATAAATTATGTAAAACTATCTGTTAAATAAACAGAACATATTAGATGCCAGAAGTTTTGTAAAATTTTTCTAATATATATTTTATTTTAATATACAATATGTAACGTATATTTTATTTTTAATATACACAACATTTTATTCTAATGTTTCAAACTCAAATAAGACGCGACAGAAATCCAATTTTCGCTTCTAGGGCGCCAAAAAATGGGCGGTTCGGAATTAGGGTTAATCTTTCGCTGATCGTGGAAGCACGAAATTGACGGAACTGCCAGATCGCGGTCGACCGAGCAGAAGAAGAGAGCGAGCGAACGCGAAATGCATGCAGGACGTCGTTCCGTCCCGCATGTGAATGAACAGTTTATTTACGCGTTCTCTTTCGATTGCGACCTAAATCCCGGATACGCCGATATCTCTCGCGGAGGCTCCTCCTCGGCGCGAGATATACACACACGTACACACGTGTGCAACGAGCTCGGGCGTTTTGCATAACCCTTTGCATAACATTATCGCGCGCGCGGGATTGTTCGATAGTCAGGACTCCCGATAAAAAAAATTCGGGAAAAGAGCGATAAAACAATTCCGAATCGAAATATCTCTCGTTTGAAACAACTGACACGAGCTACACAACACCGGTGTAATTGATAATCGTTCGGATATTAATTGTTGTTTTACAAATTTGAATTGCCGATAAATGCATTTGCTTCTCATGCAAATGCACTTAAATACGCACTTTGGCGAAATCAATGACGCAAGATCAATGTAAAAAGCAAGGCGCTTTAATGATTTTTGTTGTGTTTTTTGCTACATAAAGACCTATTTATTACGCAGTATTTATTTACAGAATAAAGCGTGTGTAGAAATATATACGCGATGTTTATATCGAACTAACAAATTAATAATTTTCCAAAACGACGTTAATATTTCGTTCATACACTTGATCATATACGAGGCACCGAATTCGGTGAAACAATACGATTTTCAAGCGAAACGAAATCTTCGCACGCACATCTCGAGAATTCGCAATAATTTGATCCGCAGCGACATTTTGTCACTTCATTTGCGAAGTTCCAAAGGTGTTAGCAAGTTTCTCGGGAGTTTTTTTTTTTTCACAAACGTTGTTTATGTACCAACGTCTCTGTTAACTCACTATTTTTAGTAGAAGCAAATTGCAAGAGCGTACTTACACACAGTTACGTTCCTCGTCACAGGAAGACGCGTCGAGACGCTAACAAGAGAGATTCGCCGGCTTCTAACGGTGATCTTCTCCGTCTACGTGTGTGTTCGTTAACGATACACATAAAACGAAAAAAAAAAAAGATTCTCTCGTATGTCGTTGACTTCGTCTTTCTCTTTCTCCTGTATTTCTCCTCTCTCTCTCTCTCTCGTTCACTCGTATGCGCGCTTCGTGAGTCAATTCACAAACAAAAAGCTGCTGCGCACCACGTGTTTCGTCGCGAAGAGACGAAGCTCTCGCGATGATTACGCGAAACAGACTGACCCGTGAGAGAATCTGGACGCGGCATTAGCAGCGGAATCCTGTTGTTGCGGTCGGGGGGGAAAAAAGAAAAAATACAAATCCGGGGATAATCGATGCACACACGCGCGCGCGGAGTTTTGCACGCGAGTAACGCCCGAGAAAACTCCGCCGTGACGCGCACACACGGTAACATATGTTGTCGATCTGGTTAAATTGAATTGGCAAATATGGAGCTCTTATCTCCCACCGTTTCTCGAGTGAATGGCGCCCGCACACACGTACAACGCACACGTGTGCGCGCGAGAAACACAACGCAATTGCATCTTAAAGGATTGCCAAATTTTGTTGACGCGTCAAACAAAATTGAGCGGAAAGAGACCAATAAAACATGTCAGTTGCGACACGTTGCCTTAACACGCGAGATCGCACAAGCGCGCGAGTTTAAAAAAAAATCGGTTTTCAAAGAGGCGTCAAATTCCGAGAGACCGAATTTTCTTAATTACCCACTAATCTTCCGTTTCATTTAAAATGTCATGTCTAATGAAAAAAAATTGTTATTTGCATCGCAGTTGAACCGCTTCGAAGATCAATTCTTTTCAAACATTTATTCCGAACCTGCGCGTCTCTTTGTCCACCAGCACATCTTTCGAAACTCTCTTCGAAAATCGTTAAAAACAAATGACGTAAAATTGTTTTTGTTTTTCTCGCTAGACAAGCAACGAGACACATCAGTAAAACACTTTGAAAGACGTATCAGAATTTGTCAAATATTTTGAAATAAAATTCAGATTCACGTTTAGCGTTCAAGAAAAAAAACGGTTCAGAGTTAAAAACGTAAAAAAAAAAAAAAATATGTGCAAATCAGGTGAGAAAATAGAAACAAATTTACGAACAAATGTGTCGACAACTTCAATCGTTTTTCCAATGACAAATTTCCGTTCAATTCGCGGCGTGAACACTCGCAGAAAAACGAAACGCGTGCGTTAACGCGACGTCTTCTCTCGGCAAAAGCTGCTGCAAAGCAAGACGCTCTCATGTGTGTTAGCCGACAACGAGAAACAGTGAGTCAGAGAAATCGTTTTCTCTCTCCCGTTGTTTCTGTCCCTTTCTCGCCGAACGACGCCCTCGTCTTTCCAAGCTACGAAATTGAACGACGTTTTAAGTTGCGATCGGAGAGTCACGCGAGAAAATTCGCTCGAGTTCGAAACACATTGAAAGACTCTCTCGACGTGTACGCGACGACTTACTGATACACTTTGGAAATAAAAAGTTCGCACGTCGCACACGCGTGGTAATAGCGCAATCTCCAGAAATGCGTGATTATTCCAAAAATTATTTTGCAACTCGCGATCGATGCAAAAAAAGAAAAAGAAACTTCGAGATAAAATTCGACAAATATTGAATTTTAAACTTACATTATGTGAGATTACGATTAATTGCACAATGAATCTCTTTCGCTGTATCTCGATATCAACGTCGCAAACTTCAACGATGCGCGGCGATCGAGGCGCAGAATTTCAAAAACCTCACACGTGGGAATTTGATCTTCGATTCTTCGAAAAGTGTTTCTTGATTTTCGACAGATTGCCGCAACATGCGATCGACACTTTGCCGCGTCCTCATCGCGTTGCACAACTTCAAGCCGAGAAATCTTATCAAGCAACACCAAGTACTAATTGCGGTAATGCTTTGAGCAAAGACGCCGGAGGACGCAATTCCGAGACACACTTCCGCGCACAAATTGTTATTATGTGTCGCACGGAAAACTACAAACTACCGCGAGTGTCACACGACGACGATAACGCGACGATTGGCAATCGTGAAAAAACGCGCGCGGAAATTGCGTTGGCGCCGCCACGTCGACGCGGAAAAGTGCGTCAACCGCATGTGAATTTTCCTTCTTTTTCCTCGTGCACGCGCGNGCCCGCCCGCCCGCTCTTGTATTCCTCGTCGTCGGATTTTAACGGCTGTTTACCACGTGTCCGCGAAAACGCGTTTGCGTCGTGGAAAATTTCAGCAACGAGGAGAAAAAAACCTACCCCGATCGCACACCTCTTCTCAACCGTCACGCGGACTTCTCGATCGCGTGCAATTTCCGTGTGTGTGTGTGTGGAAGAAGACGACGACGATGACAATGATGACAACGCGTCGCGGATCGTCCGCGAATGTGGAGAAAGAATCAACCGCGCTTCCAAGTGTGTAACACCGTTATCACACTGAAAAAAACTTACAACGCACTAACTCGCGTCTCGTCGCGTACTGCGGCCGCTCGAGCGACCGGCCGACAAAAGCGCCTCGTCTCGGTCGCGCGTACACGGAAACACCCGACAAACTACGGCGGTTGCAGTGACGGCGGTGGCGGTGGTGACGGCGCGGCGCCGCCGATATGTGCATTTTACAGATTGAGATGTGCGTGCAAGAAATATATGTGTGCAACAAAGAAAAACAGAAACCTCAAGCGTGCGCTTGTACGCGCGCATGCAATTACACACACACACACACACTACCGAACGGTGTCACTTCAAATTTAATAACGCAATAAAATTAAGAGAGAAGTAACAAGGCCGTTAAGAGCCACGTGTGTACGTGCGAAGTATTTTTTTTTAATTTAAAAGTTCATATCGGATGCTTGGCTCGAATCTCGTTTGCGCAGAAATAATCTCTTTATTCCCTTGTGAATTTAATTTGAAAAATTTATCGCAAAATTTCTCGCTCTCTCTCGCTAATTCGTTTCTCGTTAATTACCGTTTAATGAATTCTGCAAGTCTCGCAATTATTTGCGTTTTTGTGTATGGAATCGTTTGTTCAGCTCATTCAGAATTATCAGTTGTTTATCAAATTTTTAAACATTCCGAATTTTACACACACACACACACACACACACACGTGAGCTGTAACATTTATTATGCCGCGCTGAAATTACATTTAAGTTTTTAACTAGATCGGTGCACGCGGCGAATACACACAGCAGTTGAATAAATTTTTTTCGGTGGCGGAAAAAAAAATCAACTCGGCGTCGTGTCCGCGATATTTGTCTTTGACCAAAGGTAAAGAAGTTGTCATTACGTGTGCTCATATTTTACTACCGTAAAAGCCACTCGACATTCTCCCGAATGACATCAAGGAATTCTCGAGGACCTGGCGAGTTTAAATTGCCGCCAAAAAGATGCCGCCGTGTTTGTTTCAAACATTCTTTTAAGATTTTTGCGCGGAAACGTTCTCTCTCTCTTGCAAACTTCGCGGAAGAAACGCGAATTAATCATATGACAAATTATGCGATAAATAAATGTTGTGATATACATTTTTTTGCGATAAACAACTTATTTTCTGTCTCATTTATTTATTTAATTTTATTACATTAATGATATTTTTTTATCATTTTTTGTAATAAAGGATTTCTCTCGTTTAAATAAATAAATAAATTTAAATAAATATTCTTTACATAAATTTATTTAAATAAACATTCTATAAAAATATGCATATAAGATAAATTGCGTTTTATACTGTACACGGTTTTTTATATTCTCGAAAATTTGTCGAAGACAGCAAACGAAAGTTGTAGCGTTATCGCGAATACACATACGGGCACGATTTCACCGAATGTGTATTACAAATTTTCGTCAAACGCGTAACTTTACACCCATCTTCTCCCATTCGATCGTTTTTGACAACGTTGTTGCGGTTTATACCCCCGTGTTCTGTTGCAAGTGCGTAATTGCAACATTGCGCGTCGTGTTGATATCGCGTCGAGGATCGGCGTGGCGATGCGTCGCCGATAAAGAGACGTGTTTTCGCGGTGCCCGGAATGCATCTTTTTTTTGCGGACACGCGAACATTAAAAATCGGCAGCGAGCACCGAAAAAGCGGCGGTGCACCTCTCGACACATCCGAGCCGGGTAACAGCTGTTGCAAGGCAGCTGCCACGTGGCCGGCACGCACCACCTATGATCGCGGAAATTCTCTCTCTCGCTCTCTCCGCGAGCTATTTATAACCGATACCGCCGTCCGACGGCATCATTTTTACAGGCGGAAAAACAGTCTCGGCCTGTGTGTGACGATACGCCTTCGTCTGATAGATTTCTCCGCGCGACCTCAAAAATCAAAAGGCACCGGGCGTATATTAAGCCGAGAAATCGTAAACGAATAGCTGAGAACTTTATTGCTCAATTGATGTTTACGAGAAACACGTAGAGAAAAAAAGAGAAAGAGAAGACTAAAAAAAAGCATTAATAATATTAGAAGCTTTAAAAGAGAAAATGTTGTTTTTAACTTTTCTATTTCAAATTATAGTACATTCTTGGTTTGTTTTGTATTTTTTTTTCTAGTTTGCTCAATTTTCCCATTGTTTTATTATTTATATTTGTCTTTTAATTTATATATATTCATATTTTATTTATATTCATATTTCATATCGCATTTGTATTGATTGGAGATAATTGAAATTATAGTCGGAACGTTTCGGGATCTATTTTCCAATATAATAAAATATTTTTGTGTAATAAGTTTTTTAACTCGCTTCCTTTATCTGGCGATTCGTTTAATTTTTGTTTTTATTTAATTTTATCTCCGAACCACAACAAATCCTTTTTGATTTAAATAGGCTTTAAAAGATAGTAAAAATCTGTTCACTTGTCTGTGTTAGAGAAAGATTGCTCTTGTATTTTTTGCAAATTTAACGACCAATTAAGGATGGTAAAATGTTATCAGCTTAACGATCGGACGCTATAAAAATCAGATGTCGCCGGAATATTTAAACAAAATTATAGATCAAAAACCGAGAAATTCCGGATCACCTGCCGCGTTACCAAATCGACAGTATCGAACACATCGATCGATATACATTGTCGAAAAAAAGACACGCGAGATATCTCCGTACTGGAGACATATCTTCACGTCGTGTGTGTGCATTTGAAGGGACGAGACCGTTTCCGATTTGCTTTACGACGAACAAATCTACGACGGGATAAATATTCATGAGAGAGTCTCCGCGCGCAGCTGTGGCATGGCTTTATTAGCGCGAAGTCGCGATGCTAATTTCGTGGCTATTTTTTTTTTTTTTCTTTCTTTCGAGACGACACGAGAGAGGAAGGATTAATGCTCGCGCGCGCGCGCTCTCTCTCTCTCTCTCTCTCTCGCAAAGAGCAGCGCGCGGCAAGATAGCGCGTAACCGCGCGCGCATCGCCACATCCGGGTGCCAGGACGGCAGCAGCAGGTGGAACCGTGAAATTCGCCTCGGCCGAAACCATGATACCTAATTTCTTTCTTCGGCGCGCGGTCGCCCTTATCGCCGAACAGGATGCCGGACTTCCAAAGCGTTAAGTATGCAATTTCGGATCCGATATCGTCTCTCTCTCGCTAGCATTAATTACTGTCATCGTCGCGATATTAAGACGATATTGCCTTCGTATTCGAGAGTAATATCGAATTTATCGAAGATATTAATCGTTTTGTAATAACGTAAAAAAACGAGAAAAAAAAATACGAAGAGAACCACCCCTGTGCACGAGGAATCTACATGCTAATGATATTTCTCATTTATGTAAAGCAACAAAACGCTATCAGCTGTACTTCGCGTACGTAATTAATGCGAATTTGCAATCATCTCCCTTTCTTGTTGAATAATATATTCGTCGGAAAAATATACAACTTTGTTTATTTCGATTCTTATCATCTTTCTGTTGCGGGTTAACGCACCAAACGTTGTTTTTTTCGATTTGTGTGTGCTTTCTTTTTTTTTTTATCCGCACGGCGCGTCGCGAACGTTCCGCTTCAAGAATAAAAAAGCCCGCGCGCATCGATCCCGCCAAATTTTCGGAGGAGACGGACACAATGGAGACTGAATTTGTCGGCGGCGGAGGGTAGTTAAGGGTGTGTTATAATCTCTCTTTCTCTCTTTTTTTTTCTCCGCCGCGATACTTTTTCTTCCCGCCGCCGGGGAACGGCGTTCCCGAGGCGGCTCCGCCGATGCATTTTCATCAAAGGGCTTCAGCACATTTTTCAAGATTTTATACACTTTCTTTTGTGTCTTATAAACGCGCGTATTATTGTAAGATTTTTTTATTACGTGGCGCTCTTTACGAGCAAAATAATTGCAATAATTTACATACAAATTACTCGGTTCCCAAGCTTAAATTACTTTACCGTTGTTAAAGAAAAAAAATCAGCCTAAAAATTGATTTCGAATTTGTCACGGAATGCAACCCGCGAAATTCCGTTCGGAACCTCGCGCAACGGGCGAACCGAGTTCACCCTCTTCGCCTCCGAAGGGGTCCTCGTCGACAATAGGCATCGAGGAAGTCGGGTAGGTCCGAGAAGAAGGGCGACGGAGCAGCAGGCAGATACAGGAATCGAGAGAGGGAAAATAGACGGTGAGGAAGCGAGATCGAACGAGACGACAAGGAGAAAAGGACTGCATAACGTGGAAAGGCAGCGCGCGTCGGTCCTCAGCCCAATTAGCAATTTAAGGCAATAAGCGAGAGAGCGCGCAGCACTCCCTTCGCTTTACGTTTCCCGCTGACATCGAGCGACGTTATTTTCCAAGAGAAGGGAGACCCCGCGCGCGCACAAACATCGCGCGCGGCGGAATAACGCGAGCTGCTGCTGCATACATTCGAGAGATGGGACGCGCATCCTTCCGCTCTTTTCTTTCTCCCCGCCTTTATTTTGTCCGCCCCTTATTGACGACGTTCTTCATCAATGTCGCGAAATATTTCTTTTACCCCTCACCGCCCCTTTCGCTCTAAAAAAAAAAAAGAACTTGAGCAATTGAGTTTATTCGCAGACAGAACGCGCGAAATAACACGAGATTGTGGCGATCGCAAAGTCAAACTGTGCCCCGCTTTTACGTTCGAATTAACTTTATATGTTATATTAATTATATATAATATACACAATAACATACTCAAAATATATAATATATAAATATATATATATCATTATGTCTCTATATATAATAATTTTATATTAAAAAATTAATCATATAATTCTAATTAATTTTTCTAATTGTATAATTTTATATAAATACATGTTATATCTCGTGAATATAATGTACAATAATATAATTAATATAATTAATATAATTAATATAATTATACATCTATACACGAGCTTTATTTTATTCTAAAAAAAATTGCACTTGATACAACATATCGCGTGTCGCGTTTTTTGTTAAATGAATGAAATAAAACGCGATATCAAAACAAGCGTATTTATAAACTTGATGAATATTTCATTACGTTCGTCTATAACGCACACGCGCG
The DNA here is from genome assembly GCF_002006095.1 of Pseudomyrmex gracilis. Taxonomy (NCBI): domain Eukaryota; kingdom Metazoa; phylum Arthropoda; class Insecta; order Hymenoptera; family Formicidae; genus Pseudomyrmex; species Pseudomyrmex gracilis. The sequence continues at coordinate 217,996 of NW_018020648.1, forward strand.
ACACTTGGGAGCAGAAGATCGCAATTAGCGAGACACTTTCGTATCTTAAAGCGGTTTGCATTCTGTGGATGCAGACGAAAACGCAAAGTGCATACATTCTTAACTCTCTTCAGGATGAGGGAGAGAAGCGCCGGTGTACATACGGGAGGGCGATAAATAAGGGAGAAGGGAGCGAGTTTACGGCAACGTCGCGGCGCCGCCGCGAAGGGTTTCCTTCCTTCCCCGAGATTTGCGAATTATGCATCATGCCGAAGGGAATACACTCGACTTGACGTGAGTGTGCGGGAAGAACGGATGAACTCGAAAATCCCGCTAAAATAACGCAACGCAAATTTCAGGTCCTTTTGTGCGCGCCTTTGAAAGGAATGCAATTCTCTTCAATTACAACCGACACTGTAATTAACATTTTTATATATATTACAATTTATGTAAAACGTGAATTTCGAAAAAAGATTCTTCAAGAGTTTCGCTCGTGTAATTATTGCGAGAGAAAACTATTTTACTATTTTTTATTACGTTCGAGTTTTCTTTTTTTCCGAGGAAATTATCGTCAAACTTGCGCGATGAAAGTGACGCCGCGGAAACACCTTTTTATCGTCTAGAAACGGAACAATAAAAGCGCGAGTTGATCGTTTTTTTTTTTTTTTTATGATTCCCGACGAGAAATTTCGCGCGTCGCTTATCGCGGACATTGCCCGCGGCTCCTGAAAGACCCGTCGATGTTTCGTCGTCGTTCGCGGGGGCACGTGTTGCGATAACGTCTCTCGGGTGGTCGACCGCGCGCATTAATTCACCAGAGGCGAATAGTCTCTGGACGTCGGACACTCCGAGTGTCATATGACGACAACAAAAAGAAGTATCAACAATCGAACATACACACAGTTTCCCCCTCGGTCCGAGAATTTACGAGGAACGGAAACGCGGTTCCGCGTTAGGTGCAACCGCAGGAGAACGAAACTAGAATCGAATGGTGCCTTCCAACACAGCAGCGGCACGAAGTAGGAAAATAAGGGATTCGGCGAGGGAGGAGAGCGAAAAGGTGAGGGATCAGGAAAGCAGGAGGGAAAAGAGGGGATCGGTCGGAGGAGGCGGTGGTAAATGGCACGTTGCTCGGGCCACGAGAGAGAGAGAGGGTGAGACTCTCCCTCGGAGGAGGTGGGTAACCTTGACCCGGGGATGAACGACCCTGTATCCCTGGGCGCGCGTGGCGAGCCGCTCTCGTCGCTCTTCATCCCCTTCTGCGATCCTCGTGTACGCCCCACCTGCCCCCCTTTTACAGCCGCCGCGGCGACGACTCCGCCGGGATTCCGCTTCAACCTCTCTCCACCCGTCCCGGGTACCCTCTTTTACCTCCCGTTCCTCACCCTTTGACCATCGTTACACCCCCTACTGTTCTCCTTGTCCTTCTCCTACGCTTCTCGAACACATCGTCCTTTCTCTTCCGTCGCCCTTTCTCTCTCTCCCTTTCGATTCTCATCCGCGCACTCTCGCTCTCACGCAAACTTATCGCGAGGAGAGAGGACGGTTCGGGGGTTTCCAGTTTTCCTCTCGCTCGCTCACGTCCTTACCCCCCCCGGACGGCTCTTTCCTCTCTCGTCCTTCGACGAAATGTCGAAGGGGACGATGGGATGGTAACCACGGGGGTGGTAGCGAGAGCGAAATTTCAAGGCCAGTGCACGAGCCCGGGGATCGAGCGTGCGTGGATTTGTTATTCCGGCCGGGTCACGTTCTGATCTTGCTCTCAGACGGCGGTCGTACGTGTATTAGTTTTATTTTAAATAAATGTTTATGTTATTTTCTAAGTTATTCGACGAAACAAGAGTTTTTTTTAGATAAAAATTGCTTGAAGTAAAAAATACTATTTGTTTTAAAAATATTGTCACGATGTTTAATTAAAAAAATAATTATATAATTGCACTGGCAATTTTTTCACGTGTTTACAATAAAATATATTATTTTCTCAAAGCTAGTGAAAAGAAAGTGACGATAATGTCACTCAAGAGGTCTAAAAAACATAGTGCAATTGCGGTCCGTTTTCTCTTGTAATAATAGTTAAAGTTCATGACGTAAAAATATCTGCAAAGCGCATCTAAAATGTCATGGAATCAAAATAACTGGAACCCGATCGTTTTCATCTTGTAAAAGCTGCTCTCGGATCGATGGCAACGTTAGATTGATATTTATATTGCGCAGTATGACAAAAACCTAAGCGGCTGACGATCTACTTTAATCAACTTGAAAAATAGATACAGTAATTACACGAGCATTAATTTCGAACTGAAATTGTCGTGTCGCACATACTAATATACAATTTATTTATTTATATTCTATATATCTGTTAGTAAGGGGGCAAATACTTAATTTTCTAATCGATTGGGAATCGATTTCTGGTGACAAAAAGCGGTCGACAATTTCGTCGTGGTCGGAAACAACCGCGAGTCTGCGACTATAATAAACGCTCCGACATTTGCCTAGCGGTGTGATAGACGACCTCGCACGAAATTTCGAAATTCGCGATCGTCCGGACGATCCGGGCGGGACGACTGCGTCCTGGAGGAACGAGCACGCGTGCGACAGGTGGGAAGCGGCGGCGGCAGCAGCGGCGACGACGGCGACGGCGTCGTCCTAGAACTAGTCGAAAACGCGGGCCGAGATCGATTAATGAATTCGCGTCCCGCTTCTTCGCTCATTCCCGGAATAGAGGACCTTCGCAGCTGGCGGTCTCGCATCGCTTCGCCATAACGAGCGGAATACACACACGTAGGATCGGGCCAAAGGGCGCGGGAATGATAGAGAGAAATAGTTTGTGCGCACGGGACCGGGTCTACGACGCGCGTTTGCGCCGCGCCAAATTGCCGACCGAAACCGGCCATTTATGCACGGGGCGATCGGGGTTTTTGTGTGTGCGAGTTTCAGGGGTCTCTTTTGTTGCGTACGCAAGGCGATACGAGATTGCCGAGAATAGAAAGATTTGAATGAATTTATCAAGACTGGAAATCCAAGGAAACGAAAACAACCCGCGAGTTCTCTTCGCGTGTAAATTTTTTGAAGCTTTTTGCTTAAAAAAAAAATGAGATCAATGACGTCGCGCTTGATGTCCTCAAAGCTTTTGAATTCTCTCTACTTAAAAATTTAATCTAGAATAATATTAGAATAATAATAAAATAATATTATTATAGTACAATAAAATAATAATAATAATAATATTGCAATCAGACGCATAAAATAATATTTTAAACGTGAAAATTTCGCCGAATTCTTAATAACTTACATTATTTCTGAATGTTTGCGTGTATGTACGCGTTGCAGAAACAAATCAAAATAACTACATTGTCATACCTGTCGAATACATATTCGATCACCCAAGTTTCTTTAAAAGCTGATAATCATCGAAATCGGCTTACCTGTAACAGAATAACATTCAAATAATAAATTTCTGTCGACTGGATGCGTTTGGTGCATTTCAAAACAAACTTTTAATTGCATAAAGTAAAAATAAAAGTCAAACGATATTTGTGTACTTTATTTACAATAAAAATTGTGCGATTGATTAGCGAAAACCATGCGGATGAGAAGCGTCTGTCTGCGAATGCGGAAGATCGAAACCCGCGACAACACTCTCCCCGAGAAATATGCAACACATGCGCGACGACCAGGTTCTTTCTCTCCACCAACGTCTTTCGGTATCATCGCGCTTTAAGATGCGCCGATTCAAAGGCACGCGCGGCGCGTGCATCGGCCGTCGCGAATCCGCCCGCGGGGAAACGACCGAACAAACGCGGATCGATTCGGCGAGACTCCGAAAGTTCTACTGCCTAAAGTGATTACACACGTACCGGCCGATTCGCGCCTATATGTACGAAAATTGACGGCGCGCATGCTGATAACGAAGATGGGCCCGTCATTTCGCGTGCCATTCCGCGTCCGTCTGGTTCTCTTTTCTGGGCGCTATTTTCGGAAACGGCCCCACGAACGAACCCACCGCACCATCTGCGATAGATCGGCCAATTCTCTCCCTTTTCGACTTCGATCTTCGGACCGATCTAATGAAAGTTACATGTCAGAACTTCACGTCTGGATGATAAACGTTTATAAATTGACAAAACGCAAACAACTCGCGAGGATAATTTTTTAATTTGTATGTAGGAATATATTTTAATATTTATTCTCAGTTTTATGCAACACTCACGGAAATCTGACCAAGGTGCGCAATTATCATAAAATCTATATTTTTTATGTTTTACGTAACGCAGATAGTGAAAATTTACACGAAATCAACGCGATACAAAGTCCGTAATAAACAATGTAAAATATATATGAATATTCAATAAAAAAAAGTAATGAAAAAATATAATGAGACGAGACGGCTGTTTGTTTATTTGTTTTTTTTTTTTTTTTTTTGACCCTCAAAGAACATATCAGAGGGTTGATTTCTACGTGTTCCAGAATTGAAAAAAAGGGGTGGACACTCGCCGAATATAATCGATCGGCGGCAGTCGAAACTGACCGGGTCACGTTTTTAAAGACTCGTAGAGACCCGTCGCGCGAATTTTCGTATCCCGTCGAAAATTGATGAACAAACCAATTATAAACGGAGATTGAGTATGCACCGTTTTTTTATCAGTTACGACCTTATTTTCTGATAAAAATAAAAATCCTCATCTCGAAAAAGAGCTTCGTCCCTTCGAACGTGCCCCTTCCCCTCCCTTTTTTTATATTCGAGAAATTTGTGCAATTTTAGAGCGTGTAATCGGACCGACAGACCGTTTTTAAGGATCTGGGTCAGAAGTGAACGTCGGATCGACCATCTTGAGAAGGACGGCTCTTACATACTGCGGGTCAGAAGCCATACACTCGCTAAAGATATATCGGCGAACGTGTGTTCGCTTTCGACTTCGCGGGTGTAGTAGAAGCTCTATGTTTCTCCTCCGCTTTTGCAACGCTAAATGATAAATGGCCGATGGCACAGATACGGAATCTGGCACGCTCACGGGGGGCTACTAATGAGTCGAGGTCATTATCGGAAATATCGCAGACGTATTTTGCTGATTTCTTCATGTGAGAACACAATTCGCGCCGATGAAAACTCATCTCGCGATTAGATACACAGTTGGAAAAATATTTTCACACACACACACACACACACGCACATGCACACAAAACTGTTTGAAAGTTTTTAGAAAGCAACGTTCATGTTTTCAATGAAATAATTTCTCGGAAAATTAGAAACAATCGATTCTATAATTAATTACGAAAAATAATTAACGTGTTGTTTTCCACTTTTTCCTCCCTCTATATTTTTCGAATTTGATTTTTATGCGTTATTTCTGACATCTTTCACATGTGTATTATGTGGTTTGTATATTTCAATCTGGTTTTTAAAGACACGTGACTATAGTCACGTGTTGTTTTTCCACTCCTTCCTCTCACTACTTTTTTTGTGATTTTCATGCGTTATTTCTAATATCTCTCATATGTACATCATGTGTATTATACGGTTTGTAAGACGTACACACTAGCTGTCATCGCGGTGACAGGTGTTCATTGACACAACACGTTAAAATAAAAATAATAATAGCGTGCGCGTAATCATGCGCGCCTGTGTTATGCTAGTATAATAAAATCTCGATATTTGAGAGATTTCCTTTTCTAGGGTTTGATCAGGATTTCACTGTCATGTGTGCAACTTATCAAATAATTGAGGAAATTTTATGTTAACGCCATCAAATTGTCGCTGCTCGGATTTGTCCTTAATTGGTAATAATTATTAATTTATAACAAGCGAGAGTGTTCTAAATTGAAGCAACAATATGTTTAAAACAGTTCTTCTAGACACTGTCAAGACACCATGAAATCTAAAAGCAAAACTAAGCGTGATCAAAATTACGCACGAAATAAAGCGTTTGCTCATGTGCGCGTGTGTTTGCGTGAAGATGAAAAAGAGAAAAATATTGCGACGAAGTAAGAAGAGAGAAAGTACGAGCACTTTCCTTCCTTCGTTCTCTCCATCTCCTCCTCGTTCTGCTTCTGTTATCCGCCCTGCGCTCCTCGCTCTTCTCTCTCTCTCTCTCTCTCTTTCGCGTCCCTTCCTTCCCACAGGCGGAAAGTAATCAATACTTCGGGAAAGGTGCGTGGGTGAAGGCACACACGCCTGTGTGTCGCGGCGGCAGGCATCGCCGCGGTACTTTGTGCGAATTTAACTGCGAGGTCCTCCTCTCCGGGACCTCATGCAAAAGAGAAAACCCCCGGCGGCACTTTTATTGCGCGAAGAGAGCACTGACGGAAGAGATCTTGAGATTTTCGTTCTTTTCACTTTTCGCGAGATCATGGCACGTGGCGAGATCGGATCGAACAACGAGTTCGGCATTCGCGCGCGCGCGAAAAGAAGGAACAAAATCGAGGTTTTCCACGTAAATTCTCGCGAGACACTCAGATGAGTTTCTGTATTTTTTCAGTACAAAAAATACAGAAAAAATCTTTTGTATTTAAAAAAATAGCAGATTTTCGTCTGCGCGTCTAATGTTGTTGTCGTTTGTTTCGATTCCGATGTTGGAATTTTTCAATCTTTTGTTGTATAATTTTTTTCGACCTTTTCCATTACATTTATTTAATTTCAAAATTGTATTTTCCACCAGTTTTATCACGTTGATAGGTGAAAATTAAGAACGTGCTAATTGTTGCCGGCCGGAGATGCAATAAATTTCTTCATTTGATCTCTCGGATCAAAAGCCGAGTAAAAACTATATTACGCATATTTTAAAAAAATATATATAAACCACCACCAACGTGAAACAAGCCACAATTAATTCGATTTCAAAATCCTTTGAAATCGTTTTCATACGTTGAAAGTAAAAGTGAAGCGGAGGAATCCACGATTTACGAGCACTCACTTCAGGAACGCATATTTAAAGTGAATCTTGTGAATTATGGATTCGCTTCACTTTTACTCATGGAATTTCTATCTATCTATCTCTCTCTCTTTCTCTCTCTCTGTCGTATTCCTCTTCACAAGTGCCTCTCTCTTCGAAAATCTCCTCGAATGCTCGCTCGAATCGCAATAACAAAAAAAAAAAAATAATGAAGAATAACGATCAAAATAATTCAACGCTTAATCTTCCTAAGCTGCCAATTTTAGACTCGTCTCTCTCGTCGCATTTATGTAATTTTTTTAACTATTTAAAATAAAAGTTGAGGTTTTTATTTACTCTCAATATTTCTTTACTTTTCTCTCTTGTGTCAAAACTTTGAATTTGGCAATGACGACCGATCGATCTCGATAATCCGTTCAGTCGCGAAATTTATTAGCCGCAAACAACAGCTCGGGAGAATTAACGCAACTATTACGTTTTTGTACAAAACACTAAACACTTTGTGGGAACGGTATATAATTCCGAAGCGCTTAATGAACGGCTCGCTCGAACGCCGTGCTCTTCCTCAATTCGCGGCCAAAAATACGCCGGTTCCCGCCGTTTATCATTCATCAAGGTAATCCTGCTTGCTGCGATGCGTGCCTTAAGGACGCAGGAAGCGGCTGTCCCGCGCGGCGCCAGGCGTCGATTTTAGTTTTAATCGAATTTAGGCAAAGCCGTTATTTACAAACCGCGCGCGCGCCCGCATGTGTGTATGCGCGGCGACGAAAAAAAAAAAAAAAAAAAAGAAGAAGCAAAAATAAAATCAACGGCGCGTCGAGACGCCGCCGCGAGCGCGCGGGGGAATCGGCGAGGAATTAATTAAATGCAACACGGCCGGTGCATTCATCTCGCGGAGGGACGCAACGAGAGAGCGAGAAAGCGAGGGGAGGAAAAACGCAGACGGGTTGCAACGAAGAGTGCAACCGGTACGATTGCATATTTGCGGCGATACGTAAACGCGTCGCCGCCGGTCGCGTGACAAAGGCTTAAGTCCCGGCCCGCGCACAATGCTCGAGACAACGTCGTCTCCAGATTATGAAATTTAATTAAAATTTCGTTAGGGGGCCCGAGAGAGAGAGAGTTCTCCCCCTCCCACTATCATCGTTTTCTTTCTTCCGTTCTTTCTGTTCCGATCGTTGCGTTTTCTCGCTGTGTGTAAACGCGCGTCTCTCTATTCCTCGCCGCCCGTTTCGTTTAGATCATTTCCGGTCCCGGGGTTTCGTGTTGCGATACATCGTAACGATACGTCGCGGTAATGTAAATGACGACGAGGCGCTGGAACATCGAATCCGGCCTCGAGGTTTAATTATCGAGTTATGGCGTCATATGATATACGTAGTTTTGTCATCAGAATTTCTGCGACGCTATTGGCATAAACTAGACAGACGGTTTTTCGTAACTCGCTTTTCAAATTGAATGTTTTTTTTTTTTTTGTCAGCAAAAGTCGCTCATCGATGTAATTATTTTCGACTTTTCACGCGTTAGAGAATTCGGCGGCCAAACGCCGACTTTAATTTGATTTCGGTTAGATAAAAAAAAATCTATTAAAATATTTGACAAAAGTCGTTTTGAAAAAAAAAAAAAAAAAAAAACAGCCTTCAATCAAACCAACGCTTCAACAAGTTCGGTTGAAAATAATCTCCAAAAACGTTGTGATGTGCGCGTTTTAATTTCTCTTTCATTTTGATGTTAAATCAACATAATTCCGCGTATGAATGTTGAATCAATACACGTGGTACTAAAACGCAATATAAATCCTCGACGAATAAAACTCGAGAACGCGTGCGCGATTCGGAGGAAAACACACGCATAAAAAAAAAAGAACACGATAAATTCTAAATGTCCAAATTATTGCTCCATTCTCTTTGACTCTCTCTTTCTTCCGTTATTTTTGTTTTTTTTTTACCACATTTGTCCGATTCGCGGACTTGCACAATTTAGATGAAAGAAAACTCGAAGTAGGACGAGGCTGTTGAATAAATAATATGCCCGCGAGTCTCTAACTCGATCGCGAAAGCCAGATACATGGCTTTTTACGTAAGCTCGCGTGACCTCGACTAGTTCATGACCGACCGGAAAGAGATAGGAATAAAGACTCCCCCTTCGTTTACAACTCGCATTACACGTCGTTGTCAAAAGATAGAAAAAGCTCAACACGATAATCATAACATAAACCCTATGATAATCTAATTTGTCCTTCGCCTAAATTGTCACGATTGGTTCTGCCTCTCCCGTAAGGGGCACGCGAAAACAATTTCGACGGGAGTAAATTTACGACATCTTGAAAAAAAAAAAAAACAACTAACAAATTTTTAACTAACATAAAGAATTAAATTGTAACAAAACATTTTATCCTGGACTTTGAATTCGGTCTTGAATCTCTCTTTTGCGAAGAGCACAGCACCTTTCAAAACTTTATTAAAAATAAATTAAGTAAAATTCTGTTTTTTCGTTAAACAAACGACACGCTAGTAGACACTTGAATAAAGAGAATTTTTCTCGAATGTTCTTAGTTATTTTAAAAACAAATTATGTGAAACTGTTTATTTGTTAAACAAACAGAATATTAGATCCCACAAGATGTTTCTGATAAAGAGAAGAGATGCCAGAATGTTTGCCAACTTTTAACATTTTCAAATAAATAAAATGTGCGTAAGAGACCCACTAGAGTGCGAAAAGAAAAACGATTCGGGGTTAACGTACCCTATGTAAAATCAAGATGGAGTTTTTACAGGGAGCAACGGGAAAAAGCGAAGGCAGACGCTTACGAGGTTTTGATAAGACACCATGTAATCAATGTTACGAAGAAACTGCTGGCCGCGTTTGAACTCGGAGGAAACGTCTCCGTTGCACTTCCAGGAACCGCATCCGATGACGAGAAACTCGTAAGCCAGCACGGTGTCGTCTGTCTTCTTCTTCGGCCACAAGGTGGAAACGTTCGCGGGTGCACTGATCGCGGAGAGAGAAAAAGAGACAAAGAGAGTGCAAAGAACTTGCGCGCGAGCTGACTAAAGAAAATTCCGCGACTATCGCGCAAGTTACGACCACGGGTAGTCGGATGCGCTTTTCGCAAGCGTTGCAGCGCGCGGAGAAACCAAGTATTTTCTGTAACCATTTATTTAAAAAATGTGCGCTAATAAAAAAAACAAAATCAAAAATTTTTATTCCATTTGAGATTCACCGAATTCAAAGTCTGCAAAGTCTTGGAACGCGACCAACTCGATTTGAACTCTTATGCTAATCGGTAAGGAGAAGCCGGTTTGCAAATGGCGGCTGCCAACTTGAGCACTGACGCCATTTTTACGCTCTATTTTGGCTTGAGAGAGAAACTGTCTTCGCTTCTGATTTCGCGCGCAAAAGCATTTCTATCATTCGTTTTTTCTGTCTGAACAATATATCATAGCAGAAAATCCGCGTTTCAAAAAAAGCAGAGGAAGTTTTTCATCAATCATTTGTTACAAAGCTAGAAAATTGAAGACGTTCAATTTTTTTCGTGACTAAATAAAACGCGCTTTTGTAGATTTTCTCAATAAAGAGATCAGCATTCAGAAGGTTACGAAGTTTCGTGTGAAATCCAGAAATTTCTTTCGGCTGCCTTTGGAAACTTTTACAGCGCCCAAAAAATTTCGGGAAAAATCCTACGGCTATGAAATAAAAGACGAAAAAAAAAAAAAAAAAANAAAAAAAAAAAAAAAAGACCCCGAACGATCAATAGAACGTCGGATCAATAAAGCTCTCACGGTGATCCACGCAAACTCGACTTGTAAAAAGGGATTTTCTATATCGCGCGCTTCGCTCGTTCTCTCGCTGTCGATGAAGAAAACGAAATTTCGGGAAAAAAAAACGGCTATGAAAAAAAAGACGAAAAAAAAAAAAAAAAAAAATACAAAGAAAGACGCCTGTCAGACCTGATCAGGACCTAATGATCGAGAATAGAAAACAACATTTCTGCAACCTTTTGAGAAAAATCCTCGAAAAGCGGGTCTTAGGCCGGGTCGTAGCCTAAAACGGTTTCGTACAGATGAACGTAAGATAATCTCAAATATACGATCCGACTGAACGAATGCCAGTCCGAACAAATGCACCGACAAGCGGAGAACTTTAGAATCCGCAAAGAATTTCGAAAAGACAGCGGTAATCCGAATAGCGTTATTTAACGCAGAGGTCTTTTCCGTCTATTCTCGCATTTGTTCACAGACGCGTTTCTCTCAGGTACGTTCGACCCGTTGTTCAGGTAAAAAGAAAAGAAATATATATGTATATAAATTGACGAAGGCCTTCCAGGAAATTTACCTCAGTTGCCTAAGAACCCCCCGAAACGCGCAGGTATAACTTTTGGCCTCCCAACTTCTTTGTTTGGGAAGGATTTCCCGCGGGAGAGAAATTTTTTCGACGTTCTGTTAGCACACGGAGATTGACGCGAGAGAAAGAAAATTGTGCCGACCGTCTGTCATTTTTCCGAAAATACAGGCGACACCGCAGAGAAGGTCGGTGCGAAAGAAGAAACGGCGACCATTCTTCTGTGAAGTAACGCGTTACGTTCGAGAATTTTCTTCCTTCTACTTTACTTCTTAGTGAAGCGAAATAAAATGCAAAGAATAAAAATTCTCATGTCTAAAAACGACATGTATCTCAAAAAAGAAAAAAAAAGAAAAAGACCTGTCGCTTTTTTTCTGCTACAATTATTCCCCGACTTCTTCAACGAATTAAAAAAAATTCTACATGTAAGCTCTCTCTTAATCGCAGTGATTTAAAATCATTTCATCGGTTTTCAGCAAATTTAAAACAAAAGCTCTCGAGTAAATTACAGTTTTACTTATTAATTGAATCAGGTCTCTCTCTCTCTCTCTTTCTCTCTCTCAAGCGTATTACAGCGCAATTAAAACGCAAACAAACTTGGTTTTTTTCTAGAAATATATTCGATATAAGAAAAACTAAAACTTTTGAGAACTGACTTTTTCGGTCATCTTTTAAACAAAGTAGACTGATATCGTCATACAAAACTGTCATTACATTTTGTATAAAATAAATTCTACCAACGCGAATCGCAGTTTTCAAAAAAAAGAAAAATAAACGCAAACGTATCTCTAGAATATCTTCAAGATTTGCTACGCCGATCTGTAACACGTTAAAGAAAAACAAAAAAACAGCATGACGAGAAAATAATTTTCCGCGACGTGGCAGTGTCGTAGGTGCCTGCGTTACCGACGTGAAAAAAGGCGCGATGCGCGTTTTCACTGGGAGATAGAGCCACGAACAACGTGTAGAGACGCTCTATTCGAAGTCCGAATGTGACACGCGACAATATTTCGCAGCTACCATTTGACAATGTCGTCATTTCGACGTAATTGCAACGCAACACATCGCTCGTAGAATTTGTTCCGTTCGATTTGCTCGACAAAAACAATCTCATTACCGTTTGATTAATTTACCACATTTTCACCTTGGGATTTTCTCGTCATTGAGATAACAACCTGCTATATCGTCTCTCCGCTCGGACCGCCATGCTGATAGAAAATGGCGGCACGACCGCGCAGTGACTCAGAATGTCTTCGTCGGTCGTGAAAGTATAGCACACTACGATGGCCGATTCAATTTCTCAGAATCTCCCGCGTGTTCGCCATTTACATTCTATTACTCCGATGTCGCCGACAAACACACGTCGGAGCATTCGCCGCATCCGTTTGCTCCAAATTAAAGTCACGCACGTTGTTCCGCCACGTAGAACTTTTGCTGACCAGTTCGTCATTGCCTTCCTCCATCTCATTTTCTCTTCTCCTTTGTGTGTTTACTTACAAGATTATTCTAATAGTTGTTCGTTATTACACATTCGCGCGCCCGTTACAGAAAACACGGTGATGAGATCGGACGAAAAATCGTTACACAATCATCATAACTTTCTCTTCGCGCAGCTTTTCGCGCGAATTTTTTGTTTTCAAAAACGCCACTAAAAGTTGGAAATATTGTATAGTTTTTTAATTTTTTTTTTTTTATATTCTCCAAAACTGACGTTTTCCGCATTCAGTCAGAAACGCAATTAAATGCGTTTCTTTGAGACTTTCGACAGTTCGTTTCGCGAAGGATCGTCGCGTGAGAGGCTCGCGTGCGAGATCTTCTCGTTATCGAATTTTTGGCGATGCGTCTCGTGTTATTTTATCAAGACTGCTCTGTGGTTTCCTTCGGTTATCCTTCGATTATTCGTCTCACGTTGAGGTAAAACGCTTGTCGACACCCCATACGTTCCTTCTTTGCTTTAATCACTTAAGTTCCGAGAAAATATCCGTCAAACGACATTCGATCAAATTACTGGTTTTTGTTCTTTTTTTGAGAAAACAATTCTCTTTCTCCGACAAAAATCTGCTTCTTACAAACATATGACGCACTTTTCGCGCGCAAAGTCCCAATGGACGAGTACCACTGGCTAGACATTAAAAAATAATTATAATAAAAAGTAATTATAAGAAAATGTGAAAAAAAAACAGAACACGTTATTATAGTCCAAAAATTTGCTACTAAAAATTATGTTCACTATCTGATTAAATAATGTATCTATTAAACTGCCTCGAATTGTAGCCCAAAGGCCGGAAGATCTATTTTAATTATTTTGTATTATATTATGGTCGTTTTTTACAAAATAAAAATTTTGTTTCGACCATCGTTGCGGTCCTCGTCCAATGTAACTTCTGAGAGTTCACTAACAAGTCGCATCAATTCAGTTCATTTCCACATTAAAAACTATTCGCACGTAAAATTAGAAACTAACAATTAAAAGTGTTTAAAAAAAACATTGACAATTGTTGCGACTAACGTTTACGCATATAATTGTTTCTTTGAACGAATGTGTCCGGTCACTGGGACATTTATCTTGTTTGGCCTTGATTATAGGTACGCGATCGTTCGAAATCTTACGCTTTGTTTGTTTGATGTGAAGAGCGCGGTGGAATATGAACAGCAAAATACGTACGTAGGAGACGACAAGAGCCGGTGATGATCGCTATTAGGAGATTTAGCGGAGCGGTGAGGACGAGACGCGCGGGAGTTTCGTGTGGAAAGTTTCGACTGGAAGCGCGGCTTCAAACGCGCGATCTTAATTGGCGGGAAAAACAAAATCGCGAATGTACAATCCGTTGCTTGAACGTACGGCGTGTTGTCGCCGCGGTGACTTAATTTTATTTTCGGTCATACTCTTGGGCCAAACTGTGAGCCAAATCAATGAGTCGTGCGAGAAAATCGCAGCGAAGAAATTTGCTGCGCGCGAGAAAATTATTTCCCACACTTTGTGTAACTTTAGATAGTAATTTCGAGATTTGAAAACTTTTCTTGCAAATATTCTATCCGCGAGCATCGAATGTGAACGTTCAAGTGCACAAATTTGCGCTTTCTCGATTGCGATGTTCGAATCAAACTCGCGAGTTTTCGAAAGAACGTGAGAATCGCGATTTGAAGAATCGCGCCTTCGAATCGCGCGACGACGTCTTCCGAAATGAAAGAAGAATTCCCGACGTAATTGTGCGTGTCGTCACGCGTTTACGTAATGGAAAATTACGTAAGCGCGGACACACTTAGAAAAATATCGCGTAGCTTGCGATACGCGCGTTAACGCGCACGCGGTTTAATATAACGCCAGGTAAAAACAAAACAAGAGAAAACAGAAACAAATTCGCTTGCAGAGCGCTCATTTTTTTTTTTTTTTTTTTCACACCGGCTTATCTCCGGTAAATCTCGCGAACACATTTCCTTTCCCTCCGACGACAATGACAACTGTTCTAAAAACAGTCTCTTCTACGTTCCCAATGTTCTTTGTCTCGGAGAAACGTGGCCGCGAGTAACAAAACGTTTCTCTTTCGGCACCGATGAGAAAAGAAAAAAAAAAATACCAGATTATTCCGAACGCCCTTTCAAAACTTCCGTCTCTCATAACACGGTTTCTAATTGCTTTTACAAATTATCCTCTTTATTTTGTTTCCCCTCTATCCCGCGCGACAAATGCGCAATTTTCGCAATTGCAACCAACTTTGTCGAATGCATAAACACGCGCGTATTTCTTCTTCTACTTTCATCCTTGCTTTTTCCGCCTATTTATTTGCTGTCAGCTTCCGGCGCGGACTTTGTCACAATGAATACCGTATATATATGCGCGCGCGTTATACATACATACATGGTCTATTTCCCCGCGTTATTTTTACGCGACGTCACACAGTGCGCAATGTGCGCCGCCACTATTTCTGGCCTCAATTGCGTGCGTGTGTCACGAGGCGGATACGCACGCGCGCGTACCTGATGTACGAGTTCTCTCCACGTGGGTGAGCAAACGGAAGAAAAGCTCACATGCGCAGTTGCGCCTTTTTCCGCGATTCTCACAAATCCGCTAATTTTCACGCGAAACGCGCGCGAAATTTATCATCGGAAGTTGAAAAAAACACAATCGCCGATTACCGCAATCCCGAAAGAGAAGTCGAAATTTTCAGGCCCGAGGTCGGAATATTGTAAAAGAATCTTAAGGCCGGATTTCTCGCGATGACTCGGCAGAGTCACGAAAATGCGCACCTCATTTTGTTTATATATCAACGATACGGAAAGTCTTTTGTCGATTTGCTCGCTCTATTATTGTTCCATCTTCTCGAATGAGTCACACCGATGTGTGTTTCGCCTTACGGGGTGTCATTCTTGAAGTCACGTACGCGATACGTTCGCCCCTCTCCGTTTTGTCGCCATTTTCGATCAATTCTCACTTATCGCAAGTACAAAACCAAAGCGCCGCGCGTCACAAACGAGTGCTTTCAACCGTTTCCCACGCGATTTCAATATTGTTCGTTTGCAAGAAACGAGAGTCTATTCGTTTGAAATTTATATCCTTAACTTTTTTTTTTTTTTTTTCAAAAAATGTAACTCGCATGCTCACGTGCTTTACAGTTCGTGTTCCAAAAAAACTGACGAAAAGTGCAGCACTTAAAATACTTTCACAACGACAGTGAATATATTTTTGGAAAAAAGCCTTGGTAAAACCTTTTTCTCAATACAAATTTTTGTATTTCGATTTTCCCGATTAAAAAATTCCGATCGAGCGATAACGCGATGAGTAAACATCGTGCGTACACGATGATAAACTCTTCGCCGAAAAGAGTTTCCGTGTGACGTCCACCATACTGATGGCGACGCCGTTTCAGGGACGACCACGAAATCATGCTACGTGCGATACTAAGGCCAGGGCCGCCTTAAGCAGATAAAGAAAAAGAGAGAAAGAGAGAGAAAGAAAGAGAACTATGGCTGGTCACCGGCAGAAGCGACTCAAATATTATTTTTTTATCGATTGTAACATTTTATTTTCTATCGATCGTAATTCCTTGATTTGGGAGGGATAGCGACAAACTAAACAACGTTAATTAGCAAATCTAATGAACGTATTTAATGTATCGCGCGGATTTTTTTACGCGATTTATTTTACATCTCGCAGCGAGAAATCCGTCCGATGACAATCAAATATAATCTCTCTTTTCGCAACAGAGAAGATCATTGCTGTTGAAAACGGAGTTAAAATGAATGTATCTTATCCTCCGTCATGTGTGATCTCTCCGTCATACAAAAAATAACATATTTGTAGAAACTATCGTGTGTGTCGCTGAGAAATTGTTATTCGTAAATTTGTTTTCGTAAATAACTTAACGATGAGTCACTGCACAAAATCTATAACACAAATTTTCAAGAGGAAAGAGAGAGAGAGAGAAAGAAAGAAAAAAAAGAGCTACTCCAATAACACATCGAGCGAACGTTTTCGGACGAGTGTAATGATTCTTAATACAGATAATAAGATATATGCCACGATCGTTACAGCGCGTGCGTGTGTGGCTGACGAAAAATCAATTAAAACAATAGCAACGCTAAATAAAAATCAATTAATAACCAAATAAATAGCAATTACAACTCCACGGCTTGTGTCGCGTTAATTTCGTATGAGATTTCGTTAATTTGTCGCGATCGTAATTATGTAAATAACGAAGGGTGAGGAACGTGCGTGACATCATTTTCGCGTAATTACACTCGCGATCGTTTCTGTTTTTTTTTTTAGCGCCCGTCGTTTAAAGCCGATCCTGATCATTGAGCGGTGTGAAATTGTACGAAACGCCGCTGGGAGTACATGCGAGTAGTAATAATAATGGCGGAGTAAAGAGAGAGAGAGAGAGAGAGCGCACGACCGCGCACGAAGCGTGTGCGTGCGTAATTTGATTTACGTTATCGGCGATATTTATCGAGAAGAGGTTGTTGACTTTGCGAGCCGTAATTCACGCCGGCCGTGAGATTAAACGATACACACGCACGCACACACACGATCGCAAAATCGCGATACGAAATTTCGCCGCACTTGCGTGCCATTATATTTGTCTCGCGACGCGTAAATCGACAGGTAATATATTAATCGAAACGGGGACCCCGCGCAAGATATAAATTGCAATTGCCACTTCAATCGAGTCTTTTTTTTCAGCGAGCGAAGTAACGCCGTATATATTTTCGCTATATAGCGTTAGAAAAAAACACAATTTGTACAAAAATAACGTGCGTGCAAAACAATTTTTACAAAAAAACAAACTATCGACGATTTGAAGTCGCGTAGGGAAACGTTTCGCGACTTCACTCGCGATTTATTATTCTTCCTCGAATCAAATGAAAAATTTGAACAAAAGTCCGATTTTACACGATTCTTTTTTTTACACGTGGACCCTTTGAGTGGACCTAAAATATTTTATTCTCAACCACCAAAGAGCTAAGAACGAAAAGATCAAGACCCGGAGACGAAGGCGGAAGCGGAGAATGTCCGGAACTTGCCTCGCGTCGTCGTTGCACAATCGTGACTTAGAAAACCGAAACTCGCAAACAAATTTGCGCCTGACGCAATCATCGGGAGACGCAAACGGAGATGTCCACTCGTCGATTGTTTGACTTCGTACCGATTCGCGCGCAAATTTATCATCGATCGCGTAATCTCAATTTTAAGATTTCGCACAGATCCAAGTTAATACTTTTTATATCTTACTTTTTTTAAGCGAAGTTGAACATAACGTGTTCGCGCGATAGCGTTGTACTTTGCTATTATTGACGGAATTGAATGTTCTTAAACGAAATAACTGTGTGTGTGTGTGTGTGTGTGTTTCTAAACGCGACCTTTGATATATTCGCTGTCTGTTATTGTACAGCTCTTTCTTTCTCTCTCTCCAAGTTTCAGAGTCGCGTCGTAAACCTAAACGCTTTGAATTACAAGCACAATAGATCGCGGATCATGGAATATTTAGCGTTGAGAAATTTGTCTCTCTCTCCTTTTGAAATCTGTCCCCGAACACGTGGAATTTTTACCGCGCTCGGGAATAATAGAAAAGAAACGATACATAAAAGAGAAATTGACTCTTAAATTACATGCTCAATGAAACGCTATCTCGCCAACCGAAATCTCTCCGCGTATTAAGGGTCGTTGGCAATCAACAGGAGATAACGCTTAGTGTTTCTTTTTGTTTTGGATTTTTTTTTTTTTTTTTTTTANTTTTTTTTTTTNCCTNTNNTTNNCGCCGTTCTTCTCCTCAATGTCCAGTCGCTCCATCTCCTTCTGCACGCCTTCCGCGAACTTATCCAGAGTAGACATGTTTGTAACGTTGAGATAAACTTCGCCTTTTCGCGATCGCGCAAAACTCGCGCACAAACTCGGTTTAGAGACCAACGCGCTCTCTCGCACTCCGTTTCTTTTTTCTTTTTATATATGTATATATATATTTATATAATGTGTGTGTTGTATATATATAATATATATATATACTTATTTTTTTTTCTCTCTCTGTTAAATACGCTTTCGTTTACAACTGGTTTATCGGCCGCAAATCCGCCGACTGAGGTAGATTTTTAAACACTGGCACTAAAACACTGACTGAACTCTCCCGCGCCACCGCCGAAGGTGCGGGAACGAAAAGAAAGAGAAAGAGAGAGAGAGATAGGGAGAGAAAGAGAGAGAGGAAAAGGAAGGGAAGACAAGTGTGTAAAGGTACTTGTGCACTTTCGGGCCTCAACAACACCCTCTCCTTCGGGAGATCCTTCGTTCGGAAAAAAAAAATAAGAAGAGCGACACGACGTACGTGTCGGGACGACGACACACAATGAACACACCGGAGTGTTTCAACGATTTTGTGATGAATCGCGCTCCTCCCGCGATTACGACGCACTCACTTCCTTACTACTTCTCCCTCCTTCTTCCTTGTTCTCTTCCGATTTACGTTTCCTCCGTTCCTTTTGCTCCCTCCTTCGAGCACGCCGCTCCCTTCCACACACACGGACCGAGACTCTCTTGTGACGACACACCAAAACGATTTACGTCACCGGTAATGACGATTATATCAACTCGATGCCGTGGATTAAACTGTGTGTGACAACGAGCACCACCAATATCCAACTAGTCCGCTCGCACTCGGAGAAGAGAGAAAAAGCGACTATCGTGTCGCTACGAATAAACTGAAGGGAAACCCGTGCGGGTGGGTGAAGAGCTAGCTTTCCCCGTCGCCTCTCTCGCCGATACCTAGCTTTCTAGGCAAGTCGTTCTCCCCTACCCTTCCCTTCGGCTCTTCTGTTCTCTCCGTCTCTGTTTGCCGCACGCACCGCTCGCGTCCGCTTCCTGCGTCTTTCTCTTTCTTGGCGCTATCCCCTCTCACCCTCCGAGCGAATTATGTCTCGTTGTTTCTCTCTCTTTCTCGGGGTCTCTCTCTCGGTTTCCCCTTCTCGTTCTGGGCCGACGTAGGAATCCTCTCGACGTATCGGAGCCGCTCGCGCTTTTTTACCAACCGAGCGGCGTAGACTGGCCCGAACGCGATTGGCCGCAACGCCGGACGACGATTCCGAGAGCGTGTGCTTGTCCGATCACTGGACTCTATGATGGATGTCGTCGCTCGCGAAATGACGATAGCTATTGGCGAACAGACACATGTGCGGTATTACGCGCGCGTGTGTAATTCCTTCCCGTTTCGCACGCCGGATTTTAATTCCCGGCGATGGTATTACGCGCGCGAGAGTCGCGAGCTCCGAAACGCTCGGTACCGGTTAAATGCCAATTACTCCGATATGCCAAATGACACCGATATATCTAGTACGTGTAATATCCGGCTCAGGAGCTCCGATATACCACGCAATACCACGCTGTCAATGGCGCTGGCCCGTACGTGGGGATGTCCCTCTCTCTTTCTCGCCCCCTCTTTTCTCTTGCTCTCTCTCTCTTTCTTTCCGCGCGCTCCGTTTCTCCGATTGAAGCGAGATTCGATCTCGGAACTGTTTTACGATCACGACGATCAATGAACGTTGTGTTATATCAGGCGTTATCGTCGTGTTCTCCGGCCGTGTGCGACAACGAAGAAGAAGAAGACCAAAGAGTTTCGAGCGGCGTGTTTGCGCGACTATATCGGCCGGGATATCTAGCGAGAAAGCGCGTTAGGTACACTGATATTATTTTTATAACACGCGCTACGCGGGTCCCGCCGTAGGCCGCGCCCAATCTACCCCCACCGCATATCACGCCGGTTTCCCACCAAACGATCCGGCTTCCCCTCTACGCTGCCGGCTTCCCCACTACAAAGGTGAGCCGCTCGTTGAGGAGGCGGCTTACGACGCGTGCGTGAGAGGAGGATACACGCTATCGCCTCTTCTTCAAAGGTTTTTTCCTCGGAAAATAAGCAGTGATTCCGTTTCTCGGTTTTTCTCACCTTCTTTTAATTGCGCACATGAGTCGATCCGTTTTCCACACACGCTTTGTCGCAAGAGAAGAATGTCATCGAACCGATTTGCAATTGAATTTCCCGCGAGATTCGCAGTTTCGCATCGACGCGCCCGGTTTGAAATCGATTTGTGCCCGTAAGGACTTTGTCTTTTTGTGTGAACTGCGATAAACGACTGAGATAAATTGAGATTTGGTGGACGGTAAATCGAGGGAAGAAGTTGGCTCGTCGCCGTAATCGGGGTCGATATGCGCCGTATCGCATAGTGCGTAGATACCAGAAGACGCGCGTCATTGACCGCGAGCGGAGGCGCCGCTCGGTGGACGCTGGTAGGTACTAAGATTAGGCACACATTGTACTATTGCGGTTAAGAATATAGTAATACTCCCAAATATTAAAAGAAAATAACAATATTTCCGTTCACAACAGTCGTTCATCGACTGTCTGACTCAAGAATTGTTTTTACAAACTGAACTTTGTTAATACTCGCACACATACCTAATTCTGTACAAGAGATTATAACCGATTGTTATAAATTATATTAATAAAATTCTATTTTATAGTTCAAAATTTTGGTTTTTTTCATTAATGTATAACGTGAAAATTTTACTTGAAAAAATAGATTTTCTATTTCGAGAACTTTTATAATTTAATTTAATATTTGAATTTTTTTTTTTTTAATTTAATTTTACGACAACTCTCAATCTTTTGTAATTTTTTAACCACATCTTCCATATTTTTATGTTTCGTATTTTCGACATTTTTCGTTCTATAATTTTGTGTCTTCAACGTTTTCTCCACAATATTATCTTGGGTTTCGAACGTTTCTGTATGCTCGTCTGTGATTTTTCTTGAACATATACCTGCTGCATTTTCACCACATTCCAAAGGTTTTGAACGGGTCTAAGGGTCTAAGGATCTTTCGAGCATCGTTTTACGATTGCACTGTTCTAAACGTCTTGCAAAGATGCCGATTCGTCTCGCTCTCGGTTTTATTATCTTTGTCGAATGTATGCGATATTTATTTTTCCTTTTTTATTTTTGCGCCAACGACAAAAGAGAGAAACCTCCTGTAACAAAAAATTTATGAGGTTTCTCGCCAGCAAACAAAATTATAATCCCGTCGTAGAGAGAACATTCAGAGGATTCTTTCGGTTTTCTCTAGTTTCTCTTGTAAAAAATATTTCAAAAATTCAGACGTTTTTCCAAAAGAAAAACGTTTATGAAAATTATCTCGCTTTTGCTTGCGTGCAAATTATCCAAATTAACTGAAGGTAAATCTCTCTTCCCTCTTTGTCGCACAATGGCCATTTGAATTTTGATTTGGCGAATCTCCACCGGGGCACACAATTCGTCGTCGTCGTCGTCGTCTTTGATCGTTGACTTGTTGAAGAGCTCTCTCCGCCGATCAGCTTGCGACCAGCAGGGGGTCGCAAGCGTCGTACAGTTCTATCGCGGGACTGACTTGAAGTGCTGTCATCCATTGTTCCAAGAAATAGATGTTCGACTCATTAATGCCGGAAACTGCGGCAACTATACTCAGTCAATTTCTCGTGTACAGCATCTCGAAGCGGGGTTTCGAAATCGGCCGATCTCCAGAGAGATTATCGGGAGGAAGGGGGTCTCTCGCGCGCCGAGGGTTGATTCCGTTACGGGGTCTCTTTTGTTAGTTCAGGTAGAGAAGAGGAAGAATTTCGTCCTCTCTTTTGTGCGCGTCCGCAGGTATATATGGGTGCAGATCGCGCCGGGTATATGTGTATATATATATATATATATATATATATATATATATATATATTCCTGTCGTTCTTATGATCCGCTGGTCATTATCTTCGCCGATGTGTGACGAGGGTGTTATCCTTGAAATAAATTTATCATTTATAGCACTGCGCGCGCGGATTCGTATCTACAGGAACGAACCTACTACGAAGGATCATCGAGTGCATTTTTCTTCAGATCGCCGACACTCGCATAGTAACGTCGTGAAAACGTATGTTGCGAAGCAACGTGCGCCATTCTATGCCGTTCAAAAATTTAGAAGCAGAAAAAATTTTTCTCAAATAAAATGATCACTTAGAGATGTGATTGGAAATAAACAATTGTGTGTGTTAGTAAAATTAACCACGAGCTGAACAGTAACAACTTGATGCGTTCACGTAAAATCTCTTAATTAACCTAACAATTTATGATGATAAAATATAAAATAAAATCTCGAGGTTTTGAGAGATTATATTATTAAGATAATATTTCACTATCCTGTACAGAGCTTGTCAAGTAATTAAAAAGTTTTATGTTACAACACCCGTCAAATCGTTACTGCTCGGCTTTGATCTATAATTGCAATATTAATTTATAACAAGCGATTGTATTCTAATTGAAGCGCAGCGAGTTAAAATAAAATTTCTCATTCTCTACACTTTTCCTCTAAAAATATTAACACTTTTGTTTTAAGGAAACGCAGTTTTAGTTTCTTTTTCTCAATGTTTTTTACCGAACAATTTACAAACAACACGACTATAAAACCGTACACGTGCAATGACTACATTTTCGATCGCACGTCCCGATAACAATTCTCTCTTTTTCTCAACGTAACGATCTTAACGATTATATTGATGCGCGCATAAGTTTAATCGGTAAAATAAATCCGCGCGAGACAATGGCCGATGATGATTGTATTATCATACAATTATATCACACATCTCCGTCGCGAAACAATGAAGTGATTTGACTCGAGAAGCGAGACAGGAGAAAAAAAATGAAGAAACTTTTATAATATATCCTTTGTCCCTTTCTCGCGCATAAGTCTCCGCAACCACGTGTTCAAACGCGCGTTTCTCTGTGTTACCGTAAGTCATCGCGCGTATCGATCGACCATCTTGTCTCGATCAGACTAATTCCGTTGAATGGCCGATCGATTATCCCCTCGGTTGAGCATAAATCTACGCGACGGCGCCCCGGAAAACAAGCGCCTTCCGTTATTTGTAACTTCCTCGTGTGCGTTTTGCTTTGGAAAATTGCCGTGAAATCTCACACAGATTTTACGATCAATTACAAAATTGCGATATAAATTGCGTTAAATCTCTGTGTGTGTGTGTGTAGAAAAATTATTGTGTAAATTCGGGAAAATGCACGTAAGAAAAAATGTCCGCGCGAGTGACAAAAAGTGAACTATACTCGGCGTCGGTTGCCGAGAACTGCATGACGCGTCGGCTATTCTTTGTTTCTAATTTAAATGAGGGAGGGGGGGGGAGGATTGGGATAGGTTCAGGTAACGTTTAAGGATAATTAATAGTTGCATGGCTCGTAAATACCGCTATCAGTGAAGCGTGCGGGGCCTGAAGTGCGCGTGGGATCATCGGACAAATGGTTTCCGGGCGTATAAAATTTAATGGGCTGGCCTTCACCAGCCTTTGGCAGAACTCTTCGATTTCGACAGGACTGTTCAAGGTCGGTCGAAACGGCCGGATGTATAAATAAAAGGGAAACCCTTCAAAAGTGGTCTCGAATATATTCTGCCATTGAGGCTGTGTCGTTAAAATTCCACAAGGAAAAACCTTCGTAACAATAAAATACGTTCTTTCAGAAAAAAATTCAAAGATCGACACTTCGAAGTCCTCCGTGTGCAATTTTTTTCTGTTTCAAATGAGATCGCAGTTGAACGTTTGGTGCTTCAACACCGAGTAGCGCAGAGACAACCCGGAAATTGAGGGTAGTTTTAACCCCTTCGGAGAGACAGGAGAGGGCGGATCGGTATAAGCACACTGTGAAGGAGATCCGAACATTTCGGATCTGGAGGAGAGAAGGTAGCGCTTCGGAAAAGAGGACAGTGTGAAAGATGAGAAGAGGAAGAGAAAGAAGACGAGGTGAAAGAGGCGATGTGAGAGAAGCGTGGTGTAAGGGAACAGAACTAAGGAGAAAGCAACGAGGAGAGAGAGAGAGAGAGAGAGAGAGAGAAAGAGAGAGAGAGAGAGAGAGAGAGGGAGAGAGAGACATTCGGTGGGAGGAAGGGAGAAATTGCGAGGGTGCGTTATAAGGGCGGCACAGTCTCCGGAATCAATAGCGACCACGCACCCCTTGGAGAATTTTCGCGCCGAAGGACATACTCTTTCGAAAAGAACCTTTTATTCGGTCTTTCTGGCAGACTTTGAAGAGATCAGTCTTTTCTTCAAAGTGCTCGATTCAGACTCGATTTATTTTGCAAGTGTTCGCGATTGTTTTTCTTTTTTTTTTCTTTTTGACTTTTCCTCACACAAGCGGCTCTACAGGCATCGATCGAATTGCAATTCTTGCTCTAAAACGTTTTTCTTCTACGATTTGACTATTGCGAGCAAAACTTTTTCTCTCCAATTCTCACGAGTTCTCTTGTTAATCAAAATGATAATTTGGTTCGATATAAAGTTTTCTCATATCGAGTTCTTCGATCTGTCGATTTGTAACTTCTAAGATCACGAAATTGCGAAGAAGTTTTCGAGTACGAGTCATTTTGAAACTGTAAAATGTTTGATCGCACACGCTCGAATTGTAACAACAAATTTGTAATTTTTAATAACTATTGGTTATTTTAGACAGAGAGAGAAAATGTGTTGTAGACGCAAATTTTTCATACGCGATGTGCGATCGTCATTCGCGCTGGATCCATTTTCGCATTTTTTGTTTTTTTTTTTCTATACTACAAGGGCAGGAGAGCAGGAGATGCAAAGAGATGTCGTGTATAAGAAAGGTGAGCCGCGAGCCGAGGGAGAGAGGGAAGAAAAATCACTCACCTCCATCCGTTGCCGACCCGGTCGACCGGAGATTCTGGTAGGGCGGTGCCGCTACCCCTGTAAGCAGGAAAAGACATTCTATAGGATATGCAGGGACGTGAGGATCCGGACGGATTAGAGGTGGAGCTAAAAAAGCGAAGGATGAAGGACAATCGCGCGCGCGCGCGCGCTTTTTCTCAGCGCACTATTTTCCTCAGCGTGCGTTTCTCTCTTCGTGTACACCCACCACAAGCAAATGTTAATGTTTGTGACGCGATGCGTTTACATACAAATATCGTTTTAGCTGTGCGGAATAAACTAGACGTGCTTGCTTTTGCGATGATAGCGTAAGTGCAACGATGACGTAATCACGACACAATTAAAGCAGCGACATAGACGTCGTGGTGTTTAAAAAATACGTTAGTAAAAAATTTATTTACAATTATTTTGTGTGAAATCGATGTCTCGTTTTTTCTTACGTGTGCACGTTTTAATCTAGTGCGTGTAATATCTTAAAAATTAATAAACTCTCAGAACAATTGAGAAATTTTTACGTTAATTGTCAGATGTTTGACGTATCTCCGATAATTTTTTCTCTGACAAATATCCGGCCGTTTGGACACTTGCCTCGTACGTGCAGGTTACAACATGCGGCCGATAAATCGCTTAAATAAATACCAGCTGATGAGCCGAGAAGAAGACGAAGCTCGCCGAGTCACGCTGAGTTTCGCGTTAGAGGGGAAAAAAAGCCTCGCTCGCTTCTCCAATTAACTGCCTATCGCGACGTGCATATTAAAGATATTGCGGCGGTGGCGGCGGTGGCGACGAAGAAAGAACGAAAGAACACGAAAAAAAGCAACGAAACAAAAACAAAAAAAAAAAAAAAAAAAAAAAAAAATTAATAATAACCGCGTCGTTCGAGATACGCATCTGGTCTGGT